>NW_015549848.1:191171-224882 GCF_001515605.1 Sinocyclocheilus anshuiensis
TATTGTCTACTATCATCAATAACGAGACGCGCACGGCCAGAAACCAACCTTTTTACATCCAAACCGAGATCCTTCGCCACATCTCCGACAAACAATCCTGGTCTCATTTCCTCTGGAATCGAATAACGAATCTGCCCGGTCACGGTGTTCAGCACGAATAAAAGGAAAATGGAGAATCCTGCTTGCCATTTTACACACCGCCTCAACTGGAGTCCTTTGTTATCCTGCATCCTGCAAATGTAGTAATCCAAGCAAAATTCAGTCATACACGTCCAGTTTTCAAATATTCGAGCATTTAAAAAACTCTCTTCAGTATTGTTAAGAAGATTCCAAACCGAGCCCTTCTAATTTACAAACAACAGCTCGACGTCTTTTCTCTATGCTGTTTGACGCAATGCCTTCTATACGCAGTTGTTTTGCTTTGCTCACTGTCGTCTCCCTGGGCAACAGCACCTCTCACAGTCAATGAGCAGCACAACAGCAGAGCTGGACTGTCCAGCATAAAAGAAGAAAAAAAGTGAGCTACACTCTCTGAAATAAAGGTACAAAGATGCCCCTGGGGTGGTGCCTTATCAAAAAGTACACATTTGTACATAAATGGTTGATAATACCTGACGCCCCAGTGACAGCTTTTGTACCTTTATTTCTGGTTCTGTTGGTTGTCATTGCTGATCAGAAACTCAATAGCGAGTAGTTGGTGCATCAAAAAATCTTTTTTAATTGTGATTATCTCAGTGCAGGAATGGAGACATGAAATCAAATTACAATGCAGAATTACAGAAAGTGAATCCAACCAGAGTTTACCAATTACAGAATAACCACCAACCAATAACACCATTTACTCTATACTATAGCGTTTAACAAGATTTTAGGTGCATCGTGCATCTAGCCCTGTACATTACACTAAAACCTCTTATTTAATCAAAATAATGGAATGTGTAAGATCAAGCCAGTCAGATGTGATTCTAGTGTCTAAGCTAGCAGATGGCCTACATTTGAAAGGATAAAAATAAGTGGAGTGTGATCTCCAAAACAGACCCAGACACAACATTGTGAAGACAGATCTGATTGTCAAAGCCTTGTAGCAATCAAAAATAAATAAATAAATAAATTCATTAACACTATACAATAAGGTTGACTCTGTCAACATTAGTTCATATACTGTATACATACAGTGGTGGCCAAAATTGTTAGAACACTTGGCATATTTAAGAGGTTTCAGTTGTTTTTGTTGAATTGGCCATTACAATACCCATAAAACGAACTACCTGTGACAGAAGGAATCTGCTGGAACATTGAAAATGATGGACTGGCCCCCCTTCAAAGTCCGGACCTCAACCCCATCGAGCAAAATTGGGGTGAGTTGGAAAATAAAGAGGACAGATCTATTCTACAGGAAAAAGCCTTTGGCTTGAGTTGCAGAAGGCATGGGATAACATTAGTGTTTAAGTTCTCAGGAAATACAGTATATTGACACTATATCAGAGAAATGTGCTGCTGTAATTGCTGCAAGTGGTGGACATACCAAACATTAAAGTTAAAAGTGGATAAATATTTGGAGGCAAAAAAATATTTTCAATATTTTCAGATCTGTCGGGTGTTCTCACAATTTTGGCAATCAATATATATATTTATTTGTGTGTGTGTCTGTGTATCTGTCTATCTATCTATCTATCTATATACAGTATCTATATATCTACATAGATAGATAGATCTAAAAAATGCTGTAAAAACTGTCTTTTATTGTTAGTTCATTGTATCCAATGCATTAACGAACTTAGCCTTACTAAAGTGTTACCAGAAACGAGATGTGTGTTATTGTGCCGGTATGTGGTTTTGGACATTACAGTTGATTTGAACACTTCAGCTGTGTAGATGCATAAAACATGAGCAGCACTACAGCTGCCACATAGTCATACATACTCAGTGTGATGGGATTGCATTATTCAGACTCTGTGTCCCATGATGCATTTTAATGCTGTAAAAGTGGGCCAGAGCCCAGCCTTAAAGCATAGTGACACACTGCTGCAGCAGGAGAGGAGAGCCAGAGACCTATATAGGGCACCCCCGCACCACGCCACCCCACACACTCACTCATGCAGTAAGATGATGCAGTGTCTCTGACACAGTTTTAGTGAACCACCACAAGATGGAGCACAGCACATACTGTATGATTACATTCAGTTACTGAACTGAACATAACTAAACAGTTCATAAGAACAATGAAAATTTAAATGACAAAGAAAGAGAAAGAAAAAGACAGTGTGCAAGAAAGTAAAAAGAGCTTTCTGTGAATTGCCAACTGTATTTTATTTAACAATAGCAGTAAATAAAATGTTTCTTACCTAAATGGAGATTGATTCGTTTCCATTCATTAGGATGGACAGCAGGTCGTGGAGGGAAGAAAAGAGAAGAGAAAATAATAAAAAAACGAAATTTACATTTCCTGAAGAAAATGTGTTTTGTTCGAAGCACTTACACTGTACGCAATAGTCATACTGATGCTTTCTTTGGCAAACACCATTAATTGAAAATAAATAAACATAATAAATATAACAGATAAATGAGAGACAAAAAAAAAAAAAATCACACACCAAAGTGCACATAAAACAGGTATAAAATACATCTTAAACCAGAACTCTGACAACTGTGACATACCAACTGTAAGAATGGTGTCATCATGATCTCTATTTTGATCAAAACAGTGTGCACTGAGCAACACAGGAGTATGTGGGGCAGGTGAGGAGACACACATTTCTGCCTCTGTCCTTAAATCCCTTCAATAGCTTTTCATGAAGTCTCTGCCTTGTGTGCAAATCTACTAGCGTGACAATCAAATTGGATTTCAAAGCAAAACTGGATTTTACTATGGTCTGTGTATGTTTTAATATTTTGCAGTCCATTTTCTCTCACCCTCATACACAGAGGGCCCTTCTCACATGTGCAGCAGTGTACAGCAGAAGTAGGCCTGCCTAAAGCAACAATTGAACCACACATGGGTGAACATTAAATAGCACACAGTGGCTGGCTGGGAAATGTACAGCATTCTGTGGATACAGATCTGCAATACAGACTCATATACATAGCATTTAACTACATGCATATATTCCATATAATTTGCTTTTCAGGGTTGTTCATTCATAACTGGCACTTATAACAACTACTGATAGGCCAAAATCCACATTAAATTAATAAAACACCTTTGCTGGGGATTTTAAGCAGTATATTAACCATCACCAGATCTGATGCTAATTGAATCCATGCTAATGTCACCTGAAAATCCCTAAATGAAGCTCAGAATGACACTCGGGTGAAATAATTTTGAAATTCTTCACAGTCTCTCTTTTGCCTTATAATGGTTTAATGTATGCTTATGTGTCGTTTATGGTCCAGTTAAATGCATGACGTGTTACACATTGCAGATGAGCTCAGTGCACAAATGCACAAACATCTGGCTGTTTAGAGAAAACATTACTATCCATTTGGACTGTAGACATGCAGACCCGGCAAAAAACCAATATACAGTTTACACGTGACAAGACTAAATCATCCTTTATCCTATATAAGAAGCTTAAATCATGAGCCTGGAGTCGCAAAGTTATGGTTAGATATTTGAGAATGATTCAAATAGCAATAAACTTCTCATTTTTATATAATAATGACTATTTTATGGCAAATTATCTTAGTGCCAAATGTAATTTAAACAATGAAATGAAATGTTTTTTTTTTTTCCTGCATTAGACTTTTCACACTATGCTTAACTCTAACCTAGACAATTTTTACTCTTGGGTTTTGCATGATTTCACACTAGTAATTTTTAAACTTTGCAACAAGAATCCCTGCTTTAGAGCGAAACTGATGCTAACACCAATGTATTACTAACTGAAGGCAGGTATGACGAGTGTAACTCTAGACTAGACTTTAAAGTAATCATTCAAATTTGAACGACTTGAAGGAAAAATGCCATATTACAATCTTATGCTACCTGGACTGAAAGATAAGCATATGCATAAACACATCCTGACATTGCACTGCTTATTTAAAGAGATAACATATCTGAGCCAAGACAAAAGAAAAATCTTTTATACTGGAACACTGGGAAGAATGTTGAATGTTGCATGTAGTACTTCCTTATTTCCCATTTAAAGAAGGCACTCAGAGTGTGCCCCTTTTGATAAACTAATTTTATAACATAACTCCTTTTCTAGAACTGAAAGTCACATTATAAAGCACATACTGCACATAAACATCACTATTCAGAGTAAATGTTAAAATAAATAGTAAAAATTGATCTCTGTAGAAATAAGTACATGCATGGTTCATGTTATACTATGGTTCAAAGGATATATTTATTATTTGAAATTTAAGTTTAAAGTCACCAGTAACAAACTGCATACAAGACGGAATTGTACAATAACAGATAAGAAAGGAGACAGCATGATACAACAGCTTATCCATAAACCCCCAAAAAAGATCTAGAGTACAGAAAGAGAATTGAAGATGAAATCATGATACATGTGATTAAAAGAGATAAAAGAGTGCTCATGTGAAAGAACGTAAAGTAAACATCCAAACAAATTGAAATACTATTGATTTCTAAATAAAGTGACTAAATCTCCTTGCAAACTGTAGACACACACACACACTTAGAGCAGATCAACATAAAATAAAAAGATATTTTTAGAGTTTGTTTACAAGTTGTGTAAAAAATCGTCACATGCAAAATTAAAGCAGAAAAGAACATACAACATTAAAGTGAGGGACTCACTGAAGACGTGCATTATAATAACGAACATTTGTCATTTGTTTGATTAAAGGATTTTCAGTCCAATTTGTTGATAAGGACTTTCTGTATGATTGTCAGGGTCAAACCATCTGGGTTAGAGTTTATGTGGCACTAATAGCTTTGCACGTGTGGCGCTGTGGCCACCCACATGCAACGACATCCCTCTCTTATTCAGCATGTCCAAATCAACAAAGTCAGAGCCAAATCTGAAGTCCCCTTTCCATGAGCCTGTGGTTAAGAATGAATTATATCGATCATCTTTCTGCAGAGTATTGAAGCGGCTCACGTCAGAGTAGCCAGGTGGTCCGTAGGTAGGAGGAAAAACGGGTAAGTTTGCAGTTGAACGGTACATGTATCGGTATCTACATAATCTCATATAGACCACAGCAGTGATGAGCACAAGGAAAAGACTGGACATGCCTGCCAGAGCCATTATTAAATATAAAGTAAGGTCACTGGGTCCATGTGATTTATCCGTGCCACGTGCAACCAGTTCATCGATGATAGGCAAGCCGTCTTCTATCATAATATTGACAGTTGCAGTTGCAGACAAAGATTCAAGCCCATTATCAATCACAGAGACTAACAAGGTTTGCTTGATTTCATCATCTTCTGCAAACGGCCTTAGTGTCCTAATTTCTCCACAGTGCAGTCCAATGGAGAACAAATTAGGCTGTGTGGCTTTTACAATTCGATAGGACAGCCATGCATTGTGCCCTGCGTCTGCATCAATCGCAACCACTTTGGTGACCAGATAATCTGCAGGAGCAGCTCGGGGCACAATATCATGTGCAAGGTACCCCATCCAACCGAACTGGGTAAAGAACAACTGGAGCATTGTCGTTCTGATCTGCAATAAAAATCTGGACAGTGCATGTGCTAGTGAACGATGGCCTGCCTTTATCACGTGCCATAACTTGAACATGAAAGTGAGTGGATGATTCGTAATCAAAGGGGCACAGAGTAAATATATCACCAGTTTCTGCATTGATGGAAAGATGAGAGGCTGCATCTTCTGAAAGACAATACAGAATTCTTGCGTTCTGGCCTTCATCTGCATCATCAGCTCTGACCTTAATAACCAGGGTTCCCTGAGGCTGATTCTCTACAAATTTGATGCTGTAGTCACTGTGTCTAAAAATAGGAGGATTATCATTAACGTCTGTGACTGTTATGGCTACAGTTTTACTGCTGAATAAAGGGAGTGTGCCAGTATCCACAGCAGTCACAGTTATGTTATAGTGAGGACACTTTTCCCGGTCTAAAACTCCATCAATCACAAGCATGAAGTAATTCTTTACCTCTGACACAAGTTTAAATGGCACGTCATCAGATATCTTACATGTGACCTGTCCACTGGTGCCAGTATCAAGGTCATAAACGTGCAGTAAAGCCACCATGGTTCCAGGTGAAGCATCTTCTGGCACAGTAGAAGTAGTTGATTTAACAGCAATAACAGGTGAATTGTCATTCACATCTATCACATCTATTATGAGTTTACAGTGAGATGACTGGCCGCCCCAATCTTTGGCTTGCACATCCAGCTCATGAGAACTGGCCTCCTCATAATCCAGTGCAACCATGACCTTTACCTCACCCGTCACATGGTCGACCTCCACAACCCCCCTCGTCTTATCAGGCACGTGACTGAAAGAGTAACTAATTTCCCCATAAATCCCATTGTCTAAATCTGTTGCATTTAATTTAACCAACACAGTGCCTCGAGGTTAATTTTCCTGCGCACTGACTTTGTACACACTTTGACCAAACACAGGAACATTATCATTGGCATCCAACACGTGAATGTGAATTGATGTTGTTCCAGAACGAAAAGGTCGGCCACCATCCACTCCACTTAAGAGTCAGAAAATGATCAGCTTGGTTTTCTCGATCCAAAGGCTTTTTAAGAACCAATTCAGGATATGCATTTCTGTCCACCTGGGTATTCATTTCCAAAGCAAAATATTCATTCTCACTGAGTTGATAATGCTGAACTGAATTAGCTTTCAAGTGGAAAACGCCTCCCCAAGACCGTTGACTCCAGTAGCTCCAGCTCAATCTGACCATTTTCAAACGTCGGACTGTTATCGTTGATGTCCTGGATGTCTAAGAGGAGACTGTAAACTTTGAGCGGATTTTCCAGGAGCAGCTGGAATTGCAGGATGCACGGCGCAGACTGCACACAAAGCTCCTCACGATCCATTCTCTCACTCACCAACAGAGAGCCTGTTTCTGAGCTCAGCTCGCAAAACTGTCGGCTCCCCTCAGCAACAACTCGAGCGTTCCGTCTCACAAGCTCAGTCACATATATCCCCAAATCTCTCGCCACATTGCCAATGACAGAGCCTCGCTGCATCTCCTCTGGAGCTGAATAACACACTTCACCGAGAGAGCCCCACATGCAAATGAAGCAGAAACAAAGCTGAAGCCAGAAATTGGCCCAAACGCATCTTCTCAAACAAATCATGTTGTGAAATATTAATGGCTATATTTAAATGAAAAAGAAAAATAATGACGATCAAAGCACATTCTGAACAGATCCTCAAATAGCTGGGGCAGACACTGCACTCTGATGACTGCTCCTGTTGGCTTAGATTTGTATTTTCATCTCTCCCTTCCTCTGCATGCCTACAGCATCGCCCTCCCCATCTATCCCTTATTCCTCCCCTCCTCTGCTCACTGTGTAACACTTGACTATACTGAATCAGGGCACACGGCACAGATGAGATCACTTGCTAAGCTGTGTGTAACATAAGAGCGTCACCCAGAGACCAAAAGAAAGAGTTACAGACACACCATCCACAAACTTGTGTTACCATGTACAAACAAAACACCACTGGATGTATTTTTTTTTTTTTAATTTTTTTTTTATAAAGAACATAGGAGTATAACTAGTACTGGGAAACTAATATCAATTAAAATAGATCTCAATTTTGATATGCTATGGTTTATTTCAGGGGCCTGAGGAGTACTGAATATCAAGAACAAAACTTTTTTGGGGGGCTAAATCCCTTCTGAAAATGTATGTAAACTTCTAGGTCAAATGGATAGCTCAGTACATTACCTCACAACTATGTCGGATGAACAGATATAAGCCAGTTTGTAACCTTAACACATGATGCTGATAATAATAATAATAATAATAATCTATATAAATGGTTATGATGAGTTGTAATTAAAAAAAATTAGATGAGACTGCTTTTCTAAAATGTACAATGCCATTAAACAAATATTTAACATAGTCTAAATCAGATTCTATGGTGATGATAGCACTCATAAAAAACGCGGAACTAATTTCATACCTTATTTTCAGAGGTATTGTCCCGCATAGTCTCTGCATCAAGCCCTTCAAGCTCATCCACAGCAGACTTTTTCAGAGTCAGGTCAGCAGTCAGTGTGCCCTCATTATAAGATCTGACGAACTTGAAGTCACTAGTGCGCGAGCCCGTGGTCAGGTATGCGTCATAATTGTAAGTGCTGCGGAGAGTTCCCGCGCCCTCCACCTCTGCGTAATTTGGAGGAAGATACGCGCTGGGAATGGCTACAGCTCCATCAAACAACAGTCTGGGCTTTCTCCTGCGACAAAACCTCACGGCCAGGATGATGATGATGAAGGTCAGGAGCACATTAATGATGCCAACCTCTGTACCGGGTAACGCATTCTCAGGTATCGGGCTATTCAAAGATTTTACTATTATTATAGGGGCGTTATCATTAATGTCACTTACACTGATTATAACATTCGAGTAAGATGTTAGACCTGAACCATCTTTAGCTATTATTCGCAGACTAAACGTGGCTTCTTCCTCAAAATCTATTGGGCCTTTTATGCTGATGATACCTGTCTTTCGATCAAGGTAAAACAATTGTTTGTAGTTTTCCATAACATGGCTAAATTCATATGTCACTTCTCCATTTTGTCCCTCGTCAGCATCAGTAGCGCTCACTGTCACCACTACAGTATCTACAGGAGAATTTTCAGGCAGACTGACTTTATAGATATCCTGACTAAAGACTGGAGCATTATCATTAGCATCCAGCACAGTGATGTGTATGGCTACAGTACCTGATCTCGGTGGAGTCCCGCCGTCTACTGCAGTGAGAATTAATGTTACCTCCTGCTCGCGTTCGCGATCGAACTCTTTGCTTAAAATGAGTTCGGCGTATTTCTCTCCAAGAGAGTTACTTTGCACGGATAAAAGAAAATAACCATTACTTTGAATAGCATAGCTTTGTACAGAATTTTGCCCAATATCCGCATCAGTTGCTTCAAGTAAGAAGCGTTTGCCCTTATCGGCGGATTCTCTGATCTCCAAATTAATCTCATCTTTACCGAAATTAGGACTGTTGTCGTTAACATCTTGAACACGAAGACTGATACAATGTAATTCTAAAGGATTCTCCAGCACGAAATCTTGATTTAAAACACATGAAGCTCTCTTTCCGCAAAGTCCCTCTCTGTCGATTCTCTCCGCTACGGTCAGTTCTCCAGTATTCAGATTAATGTCACAATATCGTTTTCTGTTACCTTCAGCATCAACGCGAGCCTTACGAAATGACAGTCTGTTCACATCGAGCCCGAGATCCTTTGCTATATTTCCAATCACAGATCCGCGTTTCATCTCCTCTGGGAAAGAATAGCTCACGTCTCCATAAGCGATGTGCGCCGTCAGCACGAAGAACAAGAAGCCAAACATCTCACCAGCAATATAGAAGGTGTAGATATATTTGCGGAAATGAGTACAAATGTAACCACGTTATCCACATGTAAAAGAAAAAGCAAATGACTCAATATGGCAGATACACGAGGACAACAGATAATGCGCCTCTCATTGTTGGCGATTTTCTACAAGATGAGACGTCAGTCCTGAATGACATCATGAACAGGGTGGAGAGAAACAGCTATGTGAATGTCATCGGCTAAACTGGTAAACAGCGACACCAAGAGTTCAATTATGAAACTACAAGTACTCTTATAGCTCTGATATTAAATGGCGAAACTTGGATATAAGCACATTAAATGACTTCATAACATCAAGAGTTCTGCACGTTGAAATATTCTCGTTAGATGTGAACAGAGAATAAGCCTAATTTTCTAGAGCATCTATGCGTAAAATAAACACCCATGTATGTAGACCGACATACTAAAGCAAAACCTCAACAGCAACGGACACTGGCCCGTACAGCAGCGTGGAAAGCTTATAGAAATACACCGTCCCATTCTAAAACGTCTATTCAGTAAACTGAATTTTAAAAGAAATTATTTAATAAGAATTTAAAGGACTTCATGAACTTAGTTCAGACAACATGGTTAAAAATGTGCACGACTAATGTTTAAGAACCGGTTCTCATCGCATTTTCTTGCATAATTCCAGCACTATGTAAAACTTTAGTAAATTACTGAGAACCTCGGACGACTCGTAATACACGTGCAGTGCATTTATTTATTTTTTTTTACATTTTTGTTATCTCTCATTTACCAAAATGATTTGAAATAAACTGTCAAAACGTTCAAATGGATCATTGTCTTTAAGTTTGCTATAAAGTATTGCCAAAAAAAAACTTCACATTTACAATGATACCAAATAGTCTGTTCGTGGCTTTTTCAATCAAGGCCTGCCTTCGTGAGTACAACCAACAGCAGTCGAGATATGACGTTTTAAATTCTAAATCATGAAATCCAATTGACAAAAAAGAAAAAAAGACCGTGATTATGCGATAATTATCACTAATACTTATATACATTTTAATGATCAAGTAAGGTATTTCAGCGTGTGCTGCATGAGCACCATCTCTGTCTCTCTCCTCCATATATTTCTCCAAATATACGCAACAACCTAAACAACGTAAAAGCTGATGCAGCACCATGGACAGCAACAGTACAAAGTTACCCTGTGTAATTTTCCATACAACTAAAAGTATATTGGCCTATTACTAAACAGAATGTTATTGGCTTCGGAATTGAATCCTCTTTATATGCTAAATTCATAAAAGCGAGACATTAACGAAAGAAACGCTAAAACAATAAAAGAAATAAATAGATTCGTAAAAAAGGGCGATTTGTGAATATATGACTATGTATAAAACACTTTATATGTGACTACATTTCAGACCTTAATTGTAGACTCGTGAATGTTTGAATGTGAATAGGTCACGTGATCTTTTTCTAGAACAGAGCCTGTCAATACGATCAAATGAGAATACAAATTCACATTTAATTTCTAATCCCAGACCATTAACTATCTGTGAAAAACAGAGTTATTTAGTCCTACCTGAAACGAATCGCTCATTTCCGCATCGAGTCCTTCAAGATCATCCACAGAGGACTGAGTCTTGTTCAGAGTCAGGTCAGCAGTCAGAGTGTGATACTGAACAAATAGAGGAGCCCGGTTTGTTATTTTCTTGCACATGAGCTCTGTAACTCTGCTCCTGAAATACAGGTGGATTATCATTCACGTCAGCTACAGTCAGGTGAATATTCTTAGTGGAAGATAAAGGCGGAGAGCCCTCATCAGTAGCAGTAATTGTAATATTATAATCAGAGAGCAGCTCGCGGTCTAATTCACCTGTGGTCACCAGAGAATAGTAATTTTTGATTGAAGGTACGAGTTTAAATGGGACGTTTTGCTGAATAGAGCAGCGCACCTGTCCGTTATTATCAGAGTCTCTGTCCTGCACATTAATGATGCCAACCTCTGTACCGGGTAACGCATTCTCAGGAATCGGGCTATTCAAAGATTTTACTATTAGTATAGGAGCGTTATCATTAATGTCACTTATACTGATTATAACATTCGAGTAAGATGTTAGACCTGAACCATCTTTAGCTATTATTCGCAGATTAAATGTGGTTTCTTCCTCAAAATCTATTGGACCTTTTATGCTGATGACACCTGTCTTCCGATCAAGGTAAAACAATTGTTTGAAACCTTCCATAACATGGCTAAATTCATATGTCACGTCTCCATTTTGTCCCTCGTCAGCATCAGTAGCGCTCACTGTCACCACTACAGTATCTAGAGGAGAATTTTCAGGCAGACTGACTTTATAGACGGCCTGACTAAAGACTGGAGCATTATCATTAGCATCCAGCACAGTGACGTGTATGGCTACAGTACCTGATCTCGGTGGAGTCCCGCCGTCTACCGCAGTGAGAATTAATGTCAGATCTTTTTGTTGCTCACGATCCAGCTCTTTATTTAAAATTATTTCGGCGTATTTCTCTCCAAGAGAGTTACTTTGCACTGATAACTCAAAATATTCATTATCTTGAATAGAATAGCTTTGTACAGAATTGTGCCCAATATCCGCATCATTTGCTTCTTCAAGTAAGAATCGTTTGCCCTTAACTGCGGATTCACTGATTTCCATATCAATTACACCTTTACCAAAAAAAGGATTGTTATCATTTATATCTTGAACAAGAAGACTGATACGACGTAATTCTAAAGGATTCTCCAGCACGAGTTCTTGATTTAAAACGCATGAAGCTTTCTTTCCACAAAGCCCCTCTCTGTCGATTCTCTCCGCTACGGTCAGTTCTCCAGTATTCAGATTAATGTCACAATATCGTTTTCTGTTACCTTCAGTATCAATGCGAGCCTTACGAGATGACAGTCTGTTCACATTGAGCCCGAGATCCTTTGCTATATTTCCAATCACAGACCCGCGTTTCATCTCTTCCGGAAAAGAATAGCTCACGTCTCCATAAGCGGTGTGCGCCACAAACAAGATGGAGAAGAAAAGAAAGAACCCTTCCTGCATCATTCTTCGTTGTGCACAAAAAATCGGCTACTCGATAAAAAAAAAGGCACGATAAGTAGATAAGAACGAATAAATATCAGTTTGAACAGAATTCCATATTCTGCTCTTTCAACAAAGACTAAAGACCATCTCTGTGCAGGCACTGGACGAGCATTCAGCAGATATCGCAAAATGGGTGGAGATAACAAAAAGAAATGGGAAGGAAAGGTCAACAGCGACACCATGAGGACTGAGTGAGATGTTAATTCATAGATTTATAAAACATATTACCATATTTCCTAAACACACCATAAAATCTAAATCGTTCCTTTAATGAAATGAAAATAATAACTTCAGGTGTTGTCCAAGTACACTTAATACACGATTTGTGAATTGTGATAAAGTGAGCGTTATAATGTTATACACTGAAACACAAGAACACATCCGATGAGCAACCCAAAGACAACCTTTCTTTCAAAACTGAACATGCTACAGTACAGTTCATACCCCAACACATCAGCACCACGGACAGCGCCACAGGAGGTCAATACGCCTTGTAATGATCAGAACATGGTGGTATGTTTGTAAAATTATAGCTTTGTTTTAATCTCATCATGAATTTGAAAATGACAAACATCAGCACATATATCCATGAAATAAATAAATAATAATAAAATAAAAATTTAAGCAAAATAAGCTGATTAGATTTGTTACTTCCTAATGACATTCGCAATCCAGGACACACATTCAAAAAAGCAAACGCAGAATGATAGCAAAATCATGACAACGAGTATTTATGACTTGGAGGATGCTATGGCTTCACATAAATCTCAACACCCAGTGAGAAAGGAGAACTATAAGAAGCAAGCAATATTGAAAACATTAATGAATCAGAGTATAACAAATTCCAGCCTTTCTAAATGTTACTAAATCCAACAAGTACATCACCAATAACTGTAAACAAAACCAGAAAAAACTAAACTAACTTCTACCATAGTAATGATTCATGCCCCAAGTCATACTGTGAACACCAACATCTAAAAGTACAATAAAAAAAAATCCATATGAAAAACCCCTTCATGTTAACACTTAAAATGTAGATACAAATAAAAATACCTAATGTAAGTATGTATATGTATATGTATGTGTGTGTGTGTGTATATATATATTTATTGAGTTGAGCCAGTTACGGTTTGTTTAAAATGAGCACATGACGGTAATGGGTCCAACTTAAATTTGTACGTAAATTTCAGGATGTGGTGCATCCTTTGGAATAATAACTTTGGATCTAAAATAAGCTGCTTTCAAAACATGGGTTTCCATAAATAAATAAATAAAAGTGGTCTCTTGGCTCAACTTGCCCCCAGTGAGGGGTAAATTGAGCCTAGGGAGAGGGTAAGTTGAGCCACATGGAGTTAAACTGTGCCACTGATTATGCAGAAGTAAAACTGAACATTTTCACCTCATGCTATATCAATAAACATGACTTCTTCAAATCTATGTGTGAGCCTTGTGATGGACTGACCATCCAAAGGTTTTATTTAAAGATATAGTTCACAACTCTGAAGGCATTTTTTAAATTATGTAAAAATTTCAGAACAAAAAGTTAAAATTGATAAATTAATAAATAAATAGACTGCAATTGACCTCAAATAACTGGGCTAACAGTACTCAACATCCCACTTTGAAATTTGGCAGGGATATACAATTTCATAAAAACTTTAATGGCCAATTTTCATAAACAAGGCCCATTTAAAATTCAGAACAAAATCAAGTTTAAAAACAAAGAACAAAATCAAAAATGTTTGGTGTAAATACGATAAAATAACACTTTATAATCATAAGAATGGGTGAGCCACTGGCTCAACTTACCACAGGACATTTGGCTCAAATTACCCCACACTCTACCATTTGAACAAACTTGTATTATCCAGCAGTTTAGAGATCATCATGCTCATAATATAACTTCCTAAAGCACAAAGACATGACATTTTTCAGATTTGTCTTTAATTGTTTAGACACAAGAAGCATGAGTCTTTGAATATAAAAAATCACTTTGAACAGCAAAAATGTATTTATAGAGAAAAATTATCCAGTGTTACATAACTGTGCCTTGCAAAAGTTTGTGAATCTCTAGGATACGTTGTTAATTTGAAGGTGAAATTAGAATCCATCTGTTAAGAGGTGTTTTCATTCAGTGGAATAATTATCAAGGTGTCAATGCTTTCCCTGCTTTAGAACAGGGATCTTTCAAAGTCTGATCATGTTTGTGTAAGTAAATCATGGCACAAACAAAGGAGATCTCCGTGGACCTCAGGCGCCCCTGCATGTAACAGTCCGCAAGGAACTCAGGGTAACCTCTAAGCAACTAAAGGCCTTTCTCACATTGGCTAATGTTAATGTTCATGAGTCCACCATCAGGAGAACACCGAACAACCATGGTGTGCATGGCAGATTTGTAAGGAGAAAGCCACAGCTCTCCAAAAAGAGCATTGCTGCAAGTCTGCAGCTTGCTAAAGATCATGTGGACAAGACAGAGAGCCATTGGAGAAAGGTTTAATGGATGGATGAGACCAAAATATAAATTTTGGGTTTAAATAAGAAATGTTTGGAGTAAAGAAAACACTGCATTCCAGCATAAGATCCTTATCCCATCTGTGAAGCATAGTGGTGGTAGTATCATGGTTTGGGCCTGTTTTGCTGCATCTGGTCCAGGATGGCTTGCCATCATTGATGGAACAATGAATTCTGAATTATACCAGCAAATTCTGAAGGAAAATGTCAGGACATCTCGGGTAACCCCACTGCTCAAAAAACCTACATTAAACACTTCACTTACAGATAGCTACAGACCTGTCTCTCCTTCCATTCATAGCGAAAACACTTGAATGAGTGGTTTTCAATCAGGTATCGTCATTTCTTTGACAGAATAGCCAACTGGACGCTAACCAATCAGGTTTCAGAAGAGGACATTCAACTGAGACTGCACTACTCTCAGTCACTGAAGCCTTGCGGATTGCAAAAGCTGATTCCAAATCATCAGTTCTCATTCTGCTGGATCTATCTGCCGCTTTTGAAACTGTGAATCCTCAAATCCTCCTGTCCACCCTCTCATCACTGGGCATCACAGGGATTCCACTTCGCTGGTTTGAATCCTATCTTACAGGTAGGTATTTCAAGGTGACCTGGGCAGGGGAGGTATCCAAAGCACATCAGCTGCTTACTGGAGTTCCTCAGGGATAAGTTCTTGGACCCCTCTTCTTCTCCATATACACAACATCACTGGGTCACATCATAGCTTTTGACACTGTGAATCATCAGATCCTCCTGTCCAACCTCGCATCACAGGGATTCCACTTCGCTAGTTCGCTGGTATCTCACTGGTAAGTCTTTCAAGGTAACCTGGGGAAGGGAGGTTTCCAAAGCACATCAACTGGTCACTGGAGTTCCTCAGGGATCAGTTCTTGGACCCCTCCTCTTCTCCATATACACTACAGGCCCTGATATACTTCAAACGAAATCAAAGAATGAACTGATGTGCATGATTTCACCATCCAGTTAGGTTCATCAACAATTAGCCCATCAAGTTTGGTCAAAAATCTTGGTGTAATCTTCGATGACCAGCTGACTTTCAAAGACCACATTGCAAAAACTGCTCGATCTTGCAGGTTTGCATTGCACAAAATCAGAAAGATCAGACCCTTCCTAACAGAGAATGCTGCAAAACTTATTGTCCAGGCCCTTGTCATTTCTAGACTGGACTACTGCAATGCTCTTCTGGCTGGACTTCCATCATGCACAGTCAAACCTTTACAAATGATTCAGAATGCAGCGGCACGCCTGGACTTCAACGAACCCAAAAGGGCCGACATCACGCCTCTGTTTATCTCCCTGCACTGGCTCCTGGTTGCAGCTCGCATCAAGTTCAAGACATTGATACTTGCATATAGAACTGCCACAGGCTCAGCAGCCTCCTACTTCCACTCACTTTTGAGGAACTACATCCCCTCCAGAAATCTGAGATCTACGAGTGAGCGATGCCTCGTGGTACCATCACAGAGAGGCACAAAATCACTTTCCAGAACTTTTTCGTTCATTGCTCCTGGCTGGTGGAACAAACTTCCCTCCCCTATCCAGAATGCTGAATCCCTGAAAATTTTCAAGCGACACCTGAAAACTCATCTCTTTTGTCACCATTTGACTTCAACTTAAAAAAAACAAAACTTTGCTTTCTCCTTAATCTCTCCCTGTCTAGCTTGTACTAATCTGATGCCTGAAAATTTGTATTACAAGCACTTCCTGAATTGATTTGCCTCTTAATGACGAATCGCTTATTGTATTCATCAATTGTAAGTCACTTTGGATAAAAGTGTCTACTAAATGAATAAATGTATATGTAATGTAATGTCTGCAGCTTGCTAAAGATCATGTGGACAAGCCAGAGGGCTACTGGAGAAATGGTTTGTGGACAGATGAGACCAAAATAGAACTTTTTGGTTTAGATGAGAAGTGTTATGTTTGGAGAAAGGAAACACTGCATTCCAGCATAAGAAACTCTGAAACATGGTGTTAGTATCATGGTTTGGCCTTGTTTTGCTGAATCTGGGCCAGGACGACTTGCCATCATTGATGGAACAATGAATTCTGAATGCAGCAAATTCTAAAGGAAAACATCAAGACATCTCTTCGAGAACTGAATCTCAAGAGAAAGCAGGTCATGGAGCAAGATAACGACCCCAAGCATACAAGTATTTTTTACCAAAGAATGGTTTAATAAGAACAAAGTTAATGTTTTTGAATGGCCAAGTCAAAGTCCAGACCTCAATCCAACTGAAATGTTGTGTAAGGACCTGAAACAAGCAGTTCATATGAGGAAACCCACCAACATCACAGAGTTGAAGTGGTTCTTTACTGAGGGGCTAAAACTCCTACAAGATGTTGTGCAGGGCTGCGTTTCTCAAATGCATCGTAAGACTAAGTAGATCGTAAAAACGATGGTATGACTGATCTTAGTATAACGGTCTGTTTCCCAAAAGCATCGTAACTTAAGTAGCACTTGAAAATCATCGCAGATCTACAAGTGCTCTGGAGTAATCTTAAAGCCCGAAGTGCATCATAAGAAGAGTTATGAGGTCACCTGCTTTAACTTTATTCAAGTGCATATAAGGTTTTGATTGTACTTCTCTTTATTACTCTTTTATTGTTTAAATGAATAAAAAAAATGAAATAATTAAAAAGAAAAGGAAATAAAATGAAAAAATACAAATATACATAAATATGTATACATAGAACAGTGCTGATAAAACATGTTTGCAATAAACTTTTTTGTCTGTACCTGTTTGTATTGGCTAGATCAAGTACAAATATTTGTGCTACTATCACCCTTAATATATACACTTTATATATTAATAATATCTAAACTTACAAGTTTATGTTTGAAAATAACCATCAACCATTAGTCATTCACTTCAGAAACACTTGGAAGAACTCATAAGAATTCTTATGATATTTCATAGGGTCTTAGGCCTTGGGTGGTTCAGCAAACACATGGCCATCAAAAACTTTGAATCAACATGTTTTTCTTGATTTCAGTCAATGAGCTGCTGTTGAAAATTGTTGTTCCTCTTACTGGCCTCTTTAAGACATTGTCTAATGTCTTTCAAGACATATCTCCAGCTGCACTGACTACAACCACAGACATTCTCAAACTGCTGAGGTGTTGTGGCTGCGGTCTGGACAACTGAAGATGGAGGCTGAGGCCTGAGAGGGTTGTTTGGAGTACTAGGAGATGGTTGGTGCTGGGAGATGGCAGGTGAAACTGATGCTGGTTGTCCTGCAGGTGACCTCATAACATTTGTCTTAAGATGCACTTCGGGCTTTACGATTACTCCAGAGCACTCGTAGATCTGGGATGATTTTCAAGTGCAAATTAAGTTACGATGCTTTTGGGAAACAGACCGTTATACTAAAATTCGGGCTTCGGGCTTTTACGATCTACTTAGGCTTACGATGCTTTTGAGAAACGCAGCCCTGGTTAGTTGTATTATGATTTGCTTTAAAGCGAGTGAAGTCTGATACATGCATTGGCAGGTGGATTCTAATGTTTCCTATCCCTGAATTTCTTTATTATCGGCTATATTCTCAGTTAGCCTCATGGTGTCAGTATTATACAAGGAAACCTTTTTAAATACTGTCCCTCCTCTTCGAGACGTCACACCGTTGTTCCTTTCCACAAAAAGCGCAATTCTGTTGTTGTTGAAACCTTGGATACATTGTTGTCTGCGTGGATTATGGTGAATTGTTTGAAAAAAAATTGACATTTTATAACATCTCCGAGATTTTGCTCATGAAGAAATCACACGAGCAACAATAATTAGTTTTTTGATAAGCGTTTGAATCATGATGGAACACGAAGGACAAAGGAGCAGATGGGAGTGCTGGTGGATCGCTTTGTGTTTCTCTTTTCTGCTGTACTTCGGAGAACATGTTTCAGCTCAGATAAGATACTCTATTCCAGAGGAGGTAAAAGATGGAACCGTCGTCATCGTAACTTAAGTAGCACTTGAAAATCATCGCAGATCTACAAGTGCTCTGGAGTAATCTTAAAGCCCGAAGTGCATCATAAGAAGAGTTATGAGGTCACCTGCTTTAACTTTATTCAAGTGCATATAAGGTTTTGATTGTACTTCTCTTTATTACTCTTTTATTGTTTAAATGAATAAAAAAAATGAAATAATTAAAAAGAAAAGGAAATAAAATGAAAAAATACAAATATACATAAATATGTATACATAGAACAGTGCTGATAAAACATGTTTGCAATAAACTTTTTTGTCTGTACCTGTTTGTATTGGCTAGATCAAGTACAAATATTTGTGCTACTATCACCCTTAATATATACACTTTATATATTAATAATATCTAACCTTACAAGTTTATGTTTGAAAATAACCATCAACCATTAGTCATTCACTTCAGAAACACTTGGAAGAACTCATAAGAATTCTTATGATATTTCATAGGGTCTTAGGCCTTGGGTGGTTCAGCAAACACATGGCCATCAAAAACTTTGAATCAACATGTTTTTCTTGATTTCAGTCAATGAGCTGCTGTTGAAAATTGTTGTTCCTCTTACTGGCCTCTTTAAGACATTGTCTAATGTCTTTCAAGACATATCTCCAGCTGCACTGACTACAACCACAGACATTCTCAAACTGCTGAGGTGTTGTGGCTGCGGTCTGGACAACTGAAGATGGAGGCTGAGGCCTGTGAGGGTTGTTTGGAGGACTAGGAGATGGTTGGTGCTGGGAGATGGCAGGTGAAACTGATAGGTCCTCTGAGCATGAAGGACCTGACTCAGGCTCAGGTTGAGGCATCCCTACTCCTCCATGGAGGTCAATACCACCATACATGCCATCTGATGTATTGACAAGGCCTTTTGTTCCTCTGCTGTGAGAAGAAGGGGAGAGTCATTGGTCCAACCACCTGTTTTTTTATTGCCATCCTCTGCAGTGCCCTTCCTTTTTTCCAGGCTTGCAGAGTCCTGCCACTTCTTGCAGACCTCCTTCCCTGATCTCTTAACACCCCTGGTTGCAGTTAATTTTGTAGCAAAGTCCTCCCATGTTTTGTTTTTCCTTATTTGTGTGGTGTCCTTTAAATCTGCTGAAAATTACATGTTTGTTTCGCTCTACCTCCTCCATAAGAACATTAATTTCATATTTTTTAAAGGAATTTTATTTCTAATCCACATCAGGTGACGACTATTCGGTTCAAGGATACGATTCTATAAGGTAATATTTTAGCACTTGACAAACGGACAGCGACTCTTAAGTAGCACGTAGAACGCGTTCTCGCGCGTTCATGTTAAGTGCATTTTTGGGAAACGCACGTGGAATTGCGGCGAGCGTTCGTAACCTCGCAAGTAGAGAGCGCTCTTTAGGGCTAAGGTCCATCGTTATTGAGAAACCCAGCCCAGGACGGATCAGCAGTTACAAGAAACTTTACCTGCAGTAATAGCTGCAAAATGGAGTCACACCAGATACTGAAAGCAAAGATATGTAATAATGGATTGTTTTTCTCAATAAATAAATGACAAAGAAAATATCTGTATCTCCTTTGTTTATCTGATGATATTTTGTGTCATATTTATGTAGAAATATAGAAAATTCTAAAGGCTTCACAAACTAACAAAACAAACAAAATCCCTTTTGAGCCAAAGCAAGAATACAAACAAGTCGAACTGCCGAAAAGATGAAATATTTAAAGATAAAAACATACCTGAGAAACATTCTCTATTCCCTCGGCAAAATCATTAAGATCATCGGCGGATTGAGTCTTGTTCAGAGTCAGGTTAGCAGTCAGCGTGCCCTCATTATAAGATCTGACGAACTTGAAGTCACTAGTGCGCGAGCCCGTGGCCAGGTATGCGTCATAATTGTAAGTGCTGCGGAGAGTTCCCGCGCCCTCCACCTCTGCGTAATTTGGAGGAAGATATGCGCTGGGAATGGCTACAGCTCCATCAAACAACAGTCTGGGCTTTCTCCTGCGACAAAACCTCACGGCCAGGATGATGATGATGAAGGTCAGGAAGAACGTGGAAACGGACACCAGCGCGATGATCAAATAAAACGTCAGTTTGGAGCTGCTCTCGTCGCGAGACATGTCTTTGACCTCACGGCATGAATGACCCCGGTGTCTCCGTTAATGGCTAGAAAGGAGGACACCGGTGCGCCATTGATATCAGAGGACAACAGAGAATAAACTACAGTGCCATTCTGTCTCCAGTCCGGGTCTGTAGCTGATACTGAACAAATAGAGGAGCCCGGTTTGTTATTTTCTTGCACATGAGCTCTGTAACTCTGCTCCTGAAATACAGGTGGATTATCATTCACGTCAGCTACAGTCAGGTGAATATTCTTAGTGGAAGATAAAGGCGGAGAGCCCTCATCAGTAGCAGTAATTGTAATATTATAATCAGAGAGCAGCTCGCGGTCTAATTCACCTGTGGTCACCAGAGAATAGTAATTTTTGATTGAAGGTACAAGTTTAAACGGGACGTTTTGCTGAATGGAGCAGCGCACCTGTCCGTTATTCTCAGAGTCTCTGTCCTGCACATTAATGATGCCAACCTCTGTACTGGGTAACGCATTCTCAGGAATCGGGCTATTCAGTGACTTAATTACTATAATTGGGGAATTATCATTGATGTCAGATATCTCAATAACAACAGTTGCATGAGATACCATCCCCAGTCCATCTGTGGCTTGAATTGGAAGCTCAAAGGATGACTCGTCCTCATAGTCAAGAGACCCTATTAATGTAATTCTGGCATTACTTGGGTCGAGTGAAAAAACCATCATGTCACTTTCTGAAATATGGCCAAATTCATAAGTCACTTCTCCATTTTGTCCCTCGTCAGCATCAGTAGCGCTCACTGTCACCACTACAGTATCTAGAGGAGAATTTTCAGGCAGACTGACTTTATAGACGGCCTGACTAAAGACTGGAGCATTATCATTAGCATCCAGCACAGTGACGTGTATGGCTACAGTACCTGATCTCGGTGGAGTCCCGCCGTCTACCGCAGTGAGAATTAAAGTCACTTCCTGTTGTTGTTCACGATCTAATTCTTTATTAAGTACTAGCTCGCCATACATCTTCCCTGGTGCTTTTGCAGCAACAGCCAATTCAAAATATTTATTCTGCCCTAAATTATACGTTTGAACCGAATTAGTCCCTTTGTCTGCATCGTGAGCCTCCTCGAGCAAAAAACGAGCACCTTTTACAGCCGACTCTGTGATCTCAAATTTGATTATATCTTTTTTAAAGACAGGGGTATTGTCATTTACATCTTGAACGTTTATGTTAATGCGATGAGATTCAAGAGGATTTTCCAAAACCAGCTCCTGTTTTATAACACACAAAGCTTTCTTTCCACAAAGTCCCTCTCTGTCTATTCTCTCCGCTACAGTCAGTTCCCCAGTATTCAGATTAATGTCGCAGTATCGTTTTCTGTTACCTTCAGTGTCAATGCGAGCCTTACGAAATGACAGTGTGTTCACATCGAGCCCGAGATCCTTCGCTATATTTCCAATCACAGATCCGCGTTTCATCTCCTCCGGAACAGAATAGCTCACGTCTCCATAAGCGGTGTGCAACACAATGGAGGAGAAGAGAAAACCCCGCAGACTAAAAGAAACCAATAACGTCCACTTGTTATTCATTTTCGCTTGAGAATGATGAATATGTTTGGTTAAATATATCCTGTCCCATAAAATACTCCGAAGTTTCAGCACATAGGCCTACTTAAGCGAATGCTCCCGAACATGTATATGGCGTCAATAATAAGCGACAGTACAAAGGGGAATAGCAATATTTCAGGGTGGAGAAATAACAACCACTTTACTTTGCAGGTGCACAGCGACACCGTGAGGAAAAAAAATCTGACATTTTGTATTTTATGCTACAATACATGCACAATACTGCAATTGTATTTAATACTTTGTAACATTATGCCTTTAAAATAGCCTAACTGATGTTTTCCCCACAGCACATTTTGATATTTTACCTTTTCAGAGAGAAAATAGTTATCTAAAATATTTCCCTCAATGTTCTATCGAGAAATACAATACCACCTCAAAATGATAGACATACTGAAACGAAGCGTCACATTTCAGGAGAGAACAATCGTCTTAAATGTACTAAACGACATGGGAGAACCAATTCTCTCTCACATTTTCCTAGTCAGAAGCACTAGCTACAGTCAATACAATGGCATCATAATAGAAAACAGCTACAGAGAGACAAGTAAAACAAACAAACACTTAACGTGGCTTAATGTACTGACAGTTGCACCGAATGCCTAATTTAGTCTGGAACCTAACTGACAATAAAAAACACCTACAAGCTAACTGATGAGCCAAGACTCTTAAGTTCAACACGATAAAAGTTTTCTCTATTCTTTTCTCTGTCAGAAAATGCTAATACAATTAAATACAAGCAAAATGGGGTGTGGAAATATATATAGTCTTTTACCTGTCTATAGGGAAACACCTTAATATTTGAAAAATAAAAATAAATAATAATAATAAAAACAGTAATCAGCTTTATAATGCACAATCATTACTTAAAGTGTACCTGGGAAGTTTCAACTTTATTGCCAAGGTCATCCATTATATTCTCAACAGACTGAGTCTTGTTCAGAGTCAGGTCAGCAGTCAGCGTGCCCTCATTATAAGATCTGACGAACTTGAAGTCACTAGTGCGCGAGCCCGTGGTCAGGTATGCGTCATAATTGTAAGTGCTGCGGAGAGTTCCCGCGCCCTCCACCTCTGCGTAATTTGGAGGAAGATACGCGCTGGGAATGGCTACAGCTCCATCAAACAACAGTCTGGGCTTTCTCCTGCGACAAAACCTCACGGCCAGGATGATGATGATGAAGGTCAGGAAGAAAGTGGAAACGGACACCAGCGCGATGATCAAATAAAACGTCAGTTTGGAGCTGCTCTCGTCGCGAGACATGTCTTTCAGTTCCGGAACTTCAGCCAAGTTATCTGATATAAGTAAATATAATGCGCACGTGGCTGAGAGAGAGGGCTGTCCGTTATCTCTCACGGACACAATGAGGTTCTGTTTCATGTTGTCAGATTCAGAAATGTCCCGCTGCGTCCTGAAAGAATAGCTCACGTCTCCATAAGCGGTGTGCGCCATCAGCACGAAGAACAAAAGGCCAAACATCTCACCAGCAACACCGATGCCTCTAACATTCATATCGGGGAAAAAGAAAACAAAAATGACTTGATATGAAATCAACATAGGTGTGAACTACATTTAGGAAATGAGATGCTAAAAAAGATTGGAGAGTCACAATGTCTACGATTTTTCCTACGATGTGAGCTGGAAGACCGTCCGTTATTCTCAGAGTCTCTGTCCTGCACATTAATGATGCCAACCTCTGTACCGGGTAACGCATTCTCAGGAATGGGGATATTCAAAGATTTATTAATGATCACCGGTGCATTGTCATTAACATCTGTAATTTCTATTATTACCAATGAGTACGAGGTTAAACCTGCAGAATCTTTTGCTAAAACACGCAACTCATACACCGATTTCTCCTCATAATCCGTTGATCCAATAACAGTTATATCTCCAGTGTTGCGATTCAGTAAGAATGAGGTCTTATCTTCTTCCGAAACATGACCAAATGCATACGAGACCTTTCCATTTTGTCCCTCGTCAGCATCAGTAGCGCTCACTGTCACCACTACAGTCTTTAGAGGAGAATTTTCATTCAGACTGACTTTATAGACGGCCTGACTAAAGACTGGAGCATTATCATTAGCATCCAGCACAGTGACGTGTATGGCTACAGTACCTGATCTCGGTGGAGTCCCGCCGTCTACCGCAGTGAGAATTAATGTCACCTCTTTCTGCTGCTCACGGTCTAACTCTTTATTTAATACCAGTTCACAGTATTTCCCTGCTAAATCGTTTGATTTAACATATAAAACGAAATTTTCATTGCTTTCCAAAGTATAAGACATAACTGCATTGTTTCCTATATCCGGATCGTGCGCTTCCCCTAGCAAAAACCGTTCTCCTTTGTCCGCTGATTCCGTGATTTCCATTCTGATAACATCCTCGTCAAAATGTGGAGAGTTATCATTTATGTCATCAATGTGTAAACTAATTCGATGCAATTCTAAAGGATTCTCAAGCATAAGTTCTTGTTTCAGAACGCATGATGCTTTCTTTCCGCAAAGCCCCTCTCTGTCGATTCTCTCCGCTACGGTCAGTTCTCCAGTATTCAGATTAATGTCACAATATCGTTTTCTGTTACCTTCAGTATCAATGCGAGCCTTACGAGATGACAGTCTGTTCACATTGAGCCCGAGATCCTTTGCTATATTTCCAATCACAGATCCGCGTTTCATCTCCTCCGGGAAAGAATAGCTCACGTCTCCATAAGCGGTGTGCGCCATCATGACATAAAAGCAGAGCGAAAGCTCTATAACAAATCCTGCGTTTCTCTTCATTCTCAAACAGTCTCATCCAGCGTGAACAAACGTGAAATAGTGCAGACCAAAAAGGTGCCAAAATCAGTGGGAAACCTCGAATTAGCAAACAAATAAAATATACAATGTCGACTGATCTCTCTTCTCTGCAACAAACAGCCTTTTATAAATGAGAAAGTGGGTGGGAGAATAATATTTGTCTTTGCTACAAAGGTATACAGCGACACCATGAGGCTGTAGGGAAGACTGGCTGTATATTCCGTTAAACCACTTCCTCTATAAATACATGGTCTGCTGTTTACAGAAAATATAGGAAGCAATATGTATCGTACACTCTAAAAAAATGCTGGGTTAAATACAACCCAGCGCTGGGTAAAAATTGACAAACCCAGCTATTGGGCTGCTTTGACCCAGTGGTTGGGTTACTACCCAGAAGGTTGGGTTAAAAAATTTAACCCAACCGCTAGGTCAAAACAACCCAGTTGCTGGGTTTGTCCATACTTCACCCAGCGCTGGGTTGCATTTAACCCAGCATTTTTTACAGTGTATATATATCGAGAGCTACTATATGCAGTAATGCGGTAAGCAAGTACAGTACTTCAGCACCATGAACAGCAATACTAATGTATTTGAAATAAGTTATTACAGAGAGGCATTAAAGTTCCAGGAGAACGAAATATTTTAATATTGCTTGAAATTCCATCACAGTGTATGGATAAACTTAAATCCCTAATGGCAAACTCACATACAAACAAAATGCATCATGAAAGGAAACAAAAGGCTACATTATACTTCTGTGCAAAACACCACTAATTTACTTTTATGGCTACATATCTGAACATGAAAACACGAGTCTGACAAGCACACATACTGGTTAAAAGAGAACCTATCACGTTATGGGGAAGAAGAAAAAAAACGAAGAACTAAAAACAGCAGCAACAAAGCAACATTAGGGTCAAGTGATTTAAATGTCTAAATAAAACAACTTAATAGACAAACATATGAGATTCCAGCAACCCACTGTAAAAACAAATGGCAGTAATAACGTAAACAACTCGGTATAATAACAAGTGTGATATTTTTATAAAATTTAATAACACTGGAGTAGATGGTTGAATCATACCTGGTCCAAACATGAAAAACAACAGCAAACACCTTAAATGAAGAGCAATATCCTAGTGCAGTTTTGACTGTAAGGCACCAAAAACTTAGAACAAATGGTGATTTAATGTTTACATTTCATCTTTGATGTCCATGTGGCAGGCAGGGCCCTTTATCATTCCTGTATATGTATGGTGTAGAAGAATCTGACTGTAGTAGAACTTGACAATGACATCTAATGAAAGGTCTTCCCAGAAGAGCTGGCATAGCAGCAAAGGGAAGGAATAATGCTTTCAAAAATAAACTTTCAGCAAGACACAAAAGCATTACTGAGGTCAGGCACTGATGTTTGGTGATGGGTCCAGATACACTGTTACAAAAGGTGTTCAATAGGGTTTCAGGTTTGGACTTTGTGAAGGTCAGGCAAATTCTTCCCCACCAGAGTCTGTAATGTCATGATGAAATGTCATCATTCTATGATGAAACTAAGATTTGTTTTCACTGTAATTACTATATAATCACTTAATCTGTTAATCAGAAGGAGGTTTTTCCATCACGTTATACAGATGTATACATATGGTTGATTACTCAATTTGACTCATTTGACCTCACGGAATCTTGGAAATGTAAATCTTCATTCTATAAAAACATTTATCACATGCCCTAAAAGATTTTATGGGCACAAAAAAAAACAAAAAAAAAACACTTTAAATGGATATAGTATGATGATCAATTAAAATAAATAACCCTTCTCTATAAATAACAAAATGCAACTCTGCTGCCCTGGCATAAATGTGAACTGCTGTGCCTGTGATTTCCAATTTCTCTGATAACCGAAATTATATAATTAATTACTGAAACGATTGTTAATTACAAATTGCGAATCAGAATACCATATTAATGGAAATAATATTTTCCAAGGAACAGTTCCTCAGGAAAAGTACAAAGTATTTGTTCCTTATTTCCTTACAAAAGTTAAAATAAACAAGAAAAAAGTTTGGGTAGACTAAAAGCATAAGAGTCAAATTCACAATACAGGGGGACTCTAAAAACAAGGGCATTTAAGCACAGACGCCCTAAGAACCATATAAAACCATTAAGGACAAAATGAAAACGCCTACCTCGGAAAAAGGAATGCTCAAACCATAAAGCCCTTCAAGATCATCCACAGAGGACTGAGTCTTGTTCAGAGTCAGGTCAGCAGTCAGCGTGCCCTCATTATAAGATCTGACGAACTTGAAGTCACTAGTGCGCGAGCCCGTGGTCAGGTATGCGTCATAATTGTAAGTGCTGCGGAGAGTTCCCGCGCCCTCCACCTCTGCGTAATTTGGAGGAAGATACGCGCTGGGAATGGCTACAGCTCCATCAAACAACAGTCTGGGCTTTCTCCTGCGACAAAACCTCACGGCCAGGATGATGATGATGAAGGTCAGGAAGAAAGTGGAAACGGACACCAGCGCGATGATCTCCTGCACATTAATGATGCCAACCTCTGTACCGAGTAACGCATTCTCGGGAACGGGGCTATTTAAAGACTTAATCACTATAATGGGGCATTATCATTAACATCTGTAATTTCTATGATTACTTTAGTGTCCGATGAAAGACCAGAGCCATCCTTTCCCTCAATAAGCATTTCATACCTTGATGCCATCTCAAAATCAATGGGGCCTTTAACTTTAATCTCCCCATTGTTTGGATCTAGAGAAAATAGTACGTTGCCATTTTTCGAAATTCGACTAAACTCGTATGTGACTTCTCCATTTTGTCCCTCGTCAGCATCAGTAGCGCTCACTGTCACCACTAAAGTATCTAGAGCAGAATTTTCAGGCAGACTGACTTTATTGACGGCCTGACTAAAGACTGGAGCATTATCATTAGCATCCAGCACAGTGACGTGTATGGCTACAGTACCTGATCTCGGTGGAGTCCCGCCGTCTACCGCAGTGAGAATTAATGTCAGTTGTTTTTGTTGCTCACGATCCAGTTCTCTTTCTAACACTAACTCGATATTTTTGCCACCATCCGCCTTTGTACGCACAGATAAAAGAAAATGGTCATTCTTTTCAATCGAATAGCTTTGTACTCCATTCTGTCCTATGTCCGCATCATGCGCCTCATTCACGCGGAACCGAGCGCCTTTACCAGATATCTCACTTATCTCAAGCTTTATTGTGTCTTTGGGAAAGGTCGGTGTGTTATCGTTGATATCCTGAATTTGTATTGACACACGGTGTATCTCCAGTGGGTGTTCTAGAACTAATTCAAAATTAAGATCACAGGAAAGCCCCTCACTACAAATCTCCTCTCTGTCGATTCTCTCCGCTACGATCAGTTCTCCAGTATTCCGATTAATGTCGCAGTATCGTTTTCTGTTACCTTCAGTGTCAATGCGAGCCTTACGAGATGACAGTCTGTTCACATCGAGCCCGAGATCCTTTGCTATATTTCCAATCACAGATCTGCGTTTCATCTCCTCCGGGAAAGAATAGCTCAGGTCTCCATAAGCGGTGTGCGCCATCAGCACGAAGAACAAAAAGGCAAACATCTGATGATTAAGCCAGAAGCTTTGAAAATCCATTTGGAAATATGCTTTAGACAAGATGCAATACAAAACGTAAATCTGAATATTACATCTACAATAATACACAAAAGACTGGAAAAAAACGTAAGCGTCTACGATTTTCCATAAAAACGATCTAGAAGCACTGATAATGACATCACCAACAGGGTGGAGACAAGAACAATGTTTTTGTCAATGATATTACAGGTGAACAGCGACTCTAAGTGTTTAAACAAGAAACTGCATATTCAGTGCTCTAGAAGGAATAAGTTACGGTAGTATGACTGAACAGCAACGATCACGGTACTGACTTTAAAACATCAAGAGTTTTTGACTGTTAACATTCTATTTTGGAGGATCAAGAAAACCAATTTTAGGGTATTCCTAAAACCCACTGCTTCATAGAGAGTTACAAGGTATGAGAGGGGGAAACGCGATTCACACATTACTTGAGCAGCACCATGGACAGCAACATTAAAAATAAATCAATTTCCACACGCAAGTGCACACCACACAAGTTTCAAAAGTTTGTGCAATGAAGTCTATACGTAAATGAAGCTACTAAAGAAATAATTTCATATTAAGGACACAACGACGAAACAGATGTGAAAACACTTGCTTTATCCTAAATATAAATAATTACAGATTTTCTCACTGATTTACTGAAAAATCAGAAAGAACCACAGAAATTAAGCGGACACTCAAATTAACATGCAAAGTTTAAATAAGTTCCACGATAGAAAAGTTTTAAAAACTCTCTAAATGATCTGCAAATTACGTTAGTCCGTTTGAAAACAAGGCATTAATCCCAAATGGAAAAAGTTTTCACCAAAAAAAATCTAGTAACATTCTACATATACATCCCTTTTATAAAGAAACATGAACCTAACCTCTATGAACGCCGCTCATTTTGGAAAAAAACAAAAAAAACAAAAAACAGGCAAGCTAAAAAAAAGTAAAGTCAATATATGAGAAAATCGCAAGAACAGTAAAACAACCGATAATAAAATTACCATTTTTTTCCACATCAGATCGTTAAAAGTCATTGAAAACGAGAAAACACTAAAATTATTTTCAAATGCATTAAAAAAAAACAAATAAATAAAAGGGGCAAATTCTTCTTTTAAGACTTGCGATACGTGACATTTTTAAGAGCCTGCTGCAAATCAAAGCGGTAAACTTTGAACACAAATACACTTCATATGGAAGCCCAGACCATTAACTAAACGATAAACACTTTGTTAGCCCTACCTGAAACGGATCGTTCATTTCCGCATCGAGTCCTTCAAGATCATCCACTGAGGACTGAGTCTTGTTCAGAGTCAGGTCAGCAGTCAGCGTGCCCTCATTATAAGATCTGACGAACTTGAAGTCACTAGTGCGCGAGCCCGTGGTCAGGTATGCGTCATAATTGTAAGTGCTGCGGAGAGTTCCCGCGCCCTCCACCTCTGCGTAATTTGGAGGAAGATACGCGCTGGGAATGGCTACAGCTCCATCAAACAACAGTCTGGGCTTTCTCCTGCGACAAAACCTCATGGCGAGGATGATGATGATGAAGGTCAGGAAGAAAGTGGAAACGGACACCAGCGCGATGATCAAATAAAACGTCAGTTTGGAGCTGCTCTCGTCGCGAGACATGTCTTTCAGTTCCGGAACTTCAGCCAAGTTATCTAATATAAGTATTTGATTGAAGGTACGAGTTTAAATGGGACGTTTTGCTGAATGGAGCAGCTCACCTGTCCGTTATTATCAGAGTCTCTGTCCTGCACATTAACGATGCCAACCTCTGTACCGGGTAACGCATTCTCAGGAATGGATATTTTAACATATTTACTCATTATTTTAGGGGCATTATCATTGACGTCAATAACATAAATTAATACAGAACAATGACTGGCTAATCCTTGACCATCCTTGGCCTGAACTGGCAGTTCAATTGAACTCTCATCCTCATAATCAATGAGCCCTGTTAATTTAATTTCTCCAGACAACGAGTCGAGAGAAAATGTATCCATAAGGCGTTCTAATAAATGACCAAACTCATATGTCACTTCTCCATTTTGTCCCTCGTCAGCATCAGTAGCGCTCACTGTCACCACTACAGTATCTAGAGGAGAATTTTCAGGCAGACTGACTTTATAGACGGCCTGACTAAAGACTGGAGCATTATCATTAGCATCCAGCACAGTGACGTGTATGGCTACAGTACCTGATCTCGGTGGAGTCCCGCCGTCTACCGCAGTGAGAATTAATGTTACCTCTTTCTGCTGCTCACGATCTAACTCTTTATTAAGAACTAGCTCTCCATATTTTCTTCCATTTTCACGCGTTAGTACACTAAGAAGAAAGTGTTCATTGTCTTGTATCACATATGATTGCACCGAATTCATACCAGTATCCGCATCGTAGGCCTCATCTAATAAGTAACGAGATCCTTTTTCTGCAGACTCCCTTATTTCGAATTTGATCACACTTTGTTTGAATTGTGGTGAATTATCATTTATGTCCTGAATATTGAGAATAAATCGTTGCAGCTCTAAAGGATTTTCCAGCACGAGCTCCTGTTTAATAACACATGAAGCTTTCTTTCCACAAATCTGCTCTCTGTCGATTCTCTCCGCTACAGTCAGTTCTCCGGTATTTAGATTAATATCACTGAATCGTTGTCGGTTATCTCCATTATCAATTCGTGCCTCTCGACTTGATAGTTTGTCCATATCGAGCCCGAGATCCTTTGCTATATTTCCAATCACAGATCCGCGTTTCATCTCCTCCGGAAAAGAATAGCTCACGTCTCCATAAGCGGTGTGCGCCATCAGCACAACAAAGAAAAATCCAACCATTTCAGCAACAACACAAAAGGTTTCGATATCTACGTGGAAAGGAAGACAAAAGTAACCACGTTATCCACGTGTATATGGAATTGAAAAAACTGAATCTAGTTCGTGGTCGATACAAAAGAATTATAGATGAGGCACCGCTCACCATCGACGACTTCCTACAACGAGCTGAGATGTCAGTCCTGTATATGACATCATGAACAGGGTGGAGAGAAACAGTAATGTGAAGGTCAACGGTTGCACTGGTGAACAGCGACACTAAGAGTTCGATTTTGAAACTGCAAAAACTTTCATAGGTCTGATATTAAATGTCTAAACTTGGATTTAACATTTATCGTGCACATTAAATAACTTGGCCTGGCACAACCAAATATTTACGTAGAATGTGAAAAAAACGAGTCCAGTTTTCTAGGGCACATATTTAATAATAATAATAATAATAATAATAATAATAATTAATAAATCAAAAATAAACACGACTATATATGCAGGCCTACATAGGGCATAAAAAGAAAAACTTCAACAGCAACAGACAACGCCCTCTACAGCATCATAAAGACAATATAGAAATATGCCATCCTATACTAAAATTTCTAATTCAATGAAGTGACGATTTAAAAAAAAATGAATATAGAACACGAGAGGAACACAACAAACTTAATATTTCCACATAACGTGTTTTCTAAGATCATTATTAATAGCAAACGTAAAACGTATATATTACTTATTAAATTACGTAATTCGTAATTCCATATGTTCAACTTAATCGGATTGTTGTCTGTTTTAATCTCTTTTTACTAAAATTACACAAAATGAACAAGATCAATACATTCAGATCATTCTCCTTTAGTGTTAATTTGCGTTCAAGTATTGGCAAAAAAAAAGTTATATTTACAAAGAAATTCTTCGTGGCTTGTAAACAAACTGAATTAATCCTACACTTCAGTCAATAAGTTTGCATTTATTCAACGTTATCTTCATGAATACATTCAGCTGAAGACGAGGTATAACATCCTAAACTCTAAATCATAAAATCCAGTTCGCAATATTGGATCCTGCAGTAGTTTTTACAAATAGATAGCAAACATTTTATTAACACATTAGATATGTGAAATTGTGCTCCATGACTACCATCCTCTCTTTTCTCAAAATCTTTCAATGGCAGGTTCAAATCTGCTCCAGCAGATTGTGTAACATTCGCGTAAATTGCATAATGATAATAACAGTTAGATATTACACAGTCAGGTGTTTGACCCTCAAACCAGATGATCTATGAACAAAACAAGTGTTTATATTTGTCGTGGGCAATCATTTATTAACAGTTCACTACCTGCAAGCAGCAAATGATCAGAATACACAAGTTTAATAAAACGCCTGGAATTATTTGGAGACATTGTGAAACGGAAGAGGACGTCGCCTAAATTATTAACTCAAATACATTTCTAAAGAAGATACCATTTAAACCTTAAACCAACGCACTGAAAATAAATCTTAATTCAAACTGCAAATATCGAACTGCAATGTCCAACCAGGTCAGTGAATTCTTTAAGTGTACGTGCCAGTATCTCAATTTCCCTGAAGGGTGGGAGATAAACACGACCACAAAAGTTATATTATTCTCACACACATACACACACACACACACACACACACACACACACA
>NW_015549848.1:224958-225808 GCF_001515605.1 Sinocyclocheilus anshuiensis
TGGGGTTCAAAAAAAGAAAAAAAAAAAAAAAAAAAGGCAGCACAAAATAATAATGATAATAATAATAATAATAATTAATAACATAAATAAAATAAAATAAAAATCTCAGACAACAAAGGTAAATGCTAATGCAAGTACCATGGAAAGCGACAGTTTAGAGAGAGCGAGAGAGAGACTGAGACTATCCTGTGACAGTAATATCCATCCTTTTAGCTGAATATAAATAAGAAAGATTACCGAAATCGGTATTTGAATCTCTTTATAAGCTAATTTCACAAATGCAACATATCGATAAAAGAATCGCAAAGCAATAAACAAACATACAAATAAACCACGGATTGAAATACAAACTACAGAATCGCCATTTAAACCCAAATTGATGTTAGACACAATGTTGAATGAACTTAAAGGAACACTCCACTATTTTTGAAAATAGGCTCATTTTCCAACTCCCCTAGAGTTAAACAGTTGAGTTTTACCATTTTCTAATCCATTCAGCCGATCTCTGGGTCTGGCGGTAGCACTTTTAGCTGTAGCTTAGCACAGATCATTGAATCTGATTAGACCGTTAGCATCTCGCTCAAAAATGACCAAAGAGTTTCGATATTTTTCCTATTTAAAACTTGACTCTTCTGTAGTTTCATCGTGTACTAAGACCGACAGAAAATGAAAAGTTGCGATTTTCTAGGCCGATATGGCTAGGAACTATACTCTCATTCCGGCGTAATAATCAAGGAACTTTGCTGCCATACCATGGGTGCAGCAGGCACAATAATATTACGCAGCGCCTGAAAATAGGCTTATTGGAAGTTACCTAGCTGGGGACTATTTTCAGGCGCTGCGTAATATT
>NW_015549848.1:225853-226362 GCF_001515605.1 Sinocyclocheilus anshuiensis
AGCCGAATGGATTCGAAAACGGTAAAACTCAACTGTTTAACTCTAGGGGAGTTGGAAAATGAGCCTATTTTCAAAAATAGTGGAGTGCTCCTTTAACGTTGAATCAATAGAATGAGACAGATTTCGCAGTAATTTCCAAAAGACCACCACCACTAACATCTTTAAACTCTGAATCAAAAAAAATAATAATAAAACAACGAATTCCTGATAGCATGCCACATGACTGAAAATTTGCAGGGAAAATAATCAAAATTACATACACAAAAAAGGTAACTATACATTTCAAAAGTCAGACTGACCCTCAAATACGCCCTTACAAAGGAACTACATGAATTTCATGTGCAATCACAAGTTAAAATCACATGTGAAATGCAGGGGTGTGAAGTAACGAATTACAAATACTCACGTTACAGTAATTAAGTAGTTTTTATCAGTAATTGTACTTTTTTGAGTAGTTTAAAAATTGTGTACTTTTACTTTTACTTGAGTACATTTTAAGTGATATATCG
>NW_015549848.1:226532-227376 GCF_001515605.1 Sinocyclocheilus anshuiensis
GAGGCAAGTTGGAGCTAAACTCTGCAGGACACCGGCCCTCCAGGACCGAGTTTGGGCACCCCTGGTGTACACGATTTGAAAAATTCGCAAATGTGCGTCACTACACTGAAACAAATGCTTTTCAACCAGTGTCTGCAGAGTTAAGAATTACATTAATGTGCAGCATTTTGTTCAAATAGAGACATTTGTGAATACAAATGTTATAGTTTGTATTAAAGTATCATAATTTGTGCATGTAGCGATCAAAATGTGCACTTGCGGATCAGGTGACGTGCGTGCATTAATTCACGTCTCTTCTGAGTCGATTCTATTTGATTCATTTGAATTTTGAGACTTTCGTTCCGCCCTTTTAGCCTTGCCCAATCCAGTTGGTTTGGCAATTCTCCTCTACAGTAGAATACAGTAAAGCATTTGTTTCAGTGTAGTGACGAACATTTGCGAATTTTTCAAATCGTGTACACGTTAATGAATTGCACTGGGCCTTGTTCGTTGGTAGTTGTGTGTGTGAGCGTTGTGAAATGCTGTAAACTGCGAAAATGAAGTCTCAAAATCCAAATGAACTGAACAAGATTGACTCGAACTAAAATTGAAAGGCATTTGTTTGTGGTTAGTAAGATACATGTATACAATGTATGCAGTGCATTGATAATTGTGCGTGTATCTATTAATCATTTAGAGTCTAATATCATCCCATACTTGTTGAACTTGTTGACTTTTGATGAGTTTGAGCGCGTGATGCGCGCTGTGAAAAAGTGTGTTGGAAACACAAATTGAGGACTAATCTGCACCTTATTGATGATCCGTGGCATTAATATACTGCATCTGTGCCAGCACGTGATGTATT
>NW_015549848.1:227503-236484 GCF_001515605.1 Sinocyclocheilus anshuiensis
GAATAACTTTCATCTTTTCTTCAACTGAATACTGTTTCCGTGCTGTTTTGATGTATTTTAAAGAGTTGGCAGTCAAAATTAAAACTGCTGGATTAAAGATATTCTTCGTTCTTTATGACAAACAAAATAATGTGAATTACAGAATGTACAACTTTTTAAAAAATGTATCAATTGCGGTGTACAGCGTTTATTATGAGGTGGTAGAATCCACAGCTCAGTACTCACTACTCAATACTCATGAGTACTTTTAAATAGGCTACTCTTTTACTCTTACTCAAGTAGTTTTTTTGGACAAGTACTTTTACTCTACTCGCACTAGATTTTTTGGAAGGTAATGGTACTTTTACTTGAGTATATTTTTTCAGTACTCTTTCCACCACTGGTTTTCAGTGATAACATTACCTAGAAGTTGGGCATGCCAAAGTATTCATCTCCATTCACAAGAGAAAGTCTTGTTAATTTTAATTGTGTATATTTACTAAAAAGGCTCAGAAAAGAAGAGTACTCTGGAAGTTTGGATGACAATACAATATTTTTTCTCATGACAAATTTACTGGATAACTCCACCTGTTGTTGCTGTTATGATGAATCCTCTGATAACCAGGCTCTGGACAGTATATTTTTTCAGTATTCTTTCCACCACATCTGTGATACACGTTTCATGTGTTTCTTCATGTATTTCGCATGTGATTTTGTGTGCAGTGGTCTTTTTAAGACTACAGTCTGTTTCAATACAAGCAGACAGCTTACAACATAAAAATCTAACTTGTTAACCAAGGCCATTAAATTATATGTATATATATATATATATATATATATATATACATACACAGTCCTACCTGTTTTTGATTGAAGGTACGAGTTTAAATGGGACGTTTTGCTGAATAGAGCAGCGCACCTGTCCGTTATTATCAGAGTCTCTGTCCTGCACGTTAATGATGCCAACCTCTGTACCGGGTAACGCATTCTCGGGAACGGGACTGTTAAGAGAACTAACTACTATTATAGGGGTATTATCATTGGCATCAATAACGTCTATTATGACTGTACAATGACTGGCTAGCCCTTGACCATCTTTAGCTTGAATCGGTAGTTCGATTGAACTCTCCTCCTCAAAATCAATGAGTCCCTTTAATTTAATTTGTCCAGACATTGCATCAAGGGAAAATAATTGCCGGACAATTTCAGATAAATGACTAAATGCATATGTCACTTCTCCATTTTGTCCCTCGTCAGCATCAGTAGCGCTCACTGTCACCACTAAAGTATCTAGGGGAGAATTTTCAGGCAGACTGACTTTATAGACGGCCTGACTAAAGACTGGAGCATTATCATTAGCATCCAGCACAGTGACGTGTATGGCTACAGTACCTGATCTCGGTGGAGTCCCGCCGTCTACCGCAGTGAGAATTAATGTTACCTCTTTCTGCTGCTCACGATCTAACTCTTTATTCAGCACGAGCTCGCCATATTTTCTTCCATTTGCACCCGTTACTACACGAAGAAGAAAGTTTTCATTTTCTTGCAACACGTAAGACTGCACTGAATTCATGCCTATATCTGCATCGTGGACCTCATCTAATAAGTAACGAGATCCTTTTAGTGCTGACTCCCTTATTTCGAATTCAATAACACTCTCTGTGAAGTGTGGTGAATAATCATTTATGTCTTCAACATTGAGAATGAAACGATGCAGTTCTAGAGGACTTTCAAGGACAAGCTGCTGATTTATTACACATGAAGCTTTCTTTCCACAAAGCCCCTCTCTGTCGATTCTCTCCGCTACGATCAGTTCTCCAGTATTCAGATTAATGTCGCAGTATCGTTTTCTGTTACCTTCAGTATCAATCCGCGCTTTTCGAGATGACAGTCTGTTCACATCGAGCCCGAGATCCTTTGCTATATTTCCAATCACAGATCCGCGTTTCATCTCCTCCGGGAAAGAATAGCTCACGTCTCCATAAGCGGTGTGCGCCATCAGCACGAAGAACAAAAGGCCAAACATCTCAGCAGTGACACAGAACCTTTGGAATTCTTGAAATATTAACCAGAAATTTAAACCAGTAGTACCACGCACAAGAAAATAAGCATATAACCCAATAGAATAATGGACGTAGGCTAAATAGTCAATGTCGACGATTTTCTAAAAAGAGATTAGATGAAAGCCCTATATGACATCACAAGCAGGGTGGAGAGATGTGTACTGAAGACACGCTGTTTTGCAGGTGAACAGCGACACTACGAGTTAAATTATGAAACTGCATAATGTTCATATCTCTGACAGGATTGTGTGTGGGTTATAGCGAAAATCGTTTAAGCGAAACAAAAGCCGACAGCAACATTCCCTGATTTGGGAGATAAACACCACCACAATATTTATAATATAACCAGAATGAATGAATGAATGAATGAATGAGTGAATAAGCAAGCACATTGCCAGATCGTGATCTACATCACGTAAGAAAAAGACAGTAAATGTGAAATGACAGTGCACAGACAGCAACAAGAAAACATGCTCTATGACATTTATAATCAGACTAAAAGAACGTTTAAAAAGTTTCTGACATACGAAACTGCTTTTATAAGCCAATTTCACATAACTAAGTAATCGATGAAGAAGAATCACAAAACGGCTTTAAACCTTTTGAATCTTAAAAAAAGACATCGTTCGCCTCCGCATTAAATCCTTCAAGATCATCCACGGCAGACTGAGTCTTTCTCAGAGTCAGGTTAGCAGTCAGCGTACCTTCATTATAAGATGTGACAAAGTTGTATTGAAATTAGTCATAAGCTTATTAAAAAAAGCTATTTCACGGCAGATAAAGTTCGCTTTGACAATTAGTAAACAGATAAAAGGTCAACTACTTCTACAAAATAAATTCTATTAAGGATTCGTTAGCTAGAGACGAAAAATCAAATACGTATAAACAACGACTCATGAAACATGATTCATTACTTACAATTGCATCTAAAGATATATTATACACAGAAGAACTACTCTTTAGACTTAAAAATAAACTTCAAAATCTTTCGGAGCCTGTTGTCAGCGAACGTAGTCTATTAAAATACTCATTTCATCTGAAAGGTTAGAATATTAAAAATACAGCAAAGGTTAATTCGACATGAAAAGAAGCACTCATGTTCGCATCAAGTCCAAAAATCACAAGACCACAAACGTAACCATTTTATAAACAAACTTATTGCATAAGAAAACTTAAATTTGTGAATAAAGCTCATTAATAAACTCTTATATGTAAAAACATGAATATAACACTTTGTTGAAAATAAAATGACTAGAGGGCATAGAACAACCAAACATTCTCTGAGAATGTGAAAAGAGAAACAGCTCAATTACTATAAAATTTACTCTTTAATATGTAAGTCTCCAGCAAAACGTCAACAGCAACACACACGGCCTGTACAGCACCATGGACAGCTAATAGGTCTGAAATAGAAACATTCCCTTTTTTACTAAACTCCAAGTAAACTGGGATTTAAAATTAAATACGAATTTAAAGTTGTTTATAAAATTGTTTCAGATTACAGACAACGAGACGGATGCGAGAAAGTTAGCATTTCTAAAACCATTAGAAAGCATGCTGTCAATAAAAGCAATCTATAACCCCAAAATATTAAAAACATTTTTTTGAAGAAAGACTTCGTTTGTCCTACCTGAAAGAATTCGTTCACTTCCGCCTCAAGCCCTTCAAGATCATCCGCAGCGGACGGAGTATTTTTCAGAGTCAGGTCAGCAGTCAGCGTGCCCTCATTATAAGATCTGACGAACTTGACGTCACTAGTGCGCGAGCCCGTGGTCAGGTATGCGTCATAATTGTAAGTGCTGCGGAGAGTTCCCGCGCCCTCCACCTCTGCGTAATTTGGAGGAAGATACGCGCTGGGAATGGCTACAGCTCCATCAAACAACAGTCTGGGCTTTCTCCTGCGACAAAACCTCACGGCCAGGATGATGATGATGAAGGTCAGGAAGAAAGTGGAAACGGACACCAGCGCGATGATCAAATAAAACGTCAGTTTGGAGCTGCTCTCGTCGCGAGACATGTCTTTCAGTTCTGGAACTTCAGCCAAGTTATCTGATATTAGTAAATATAATGCGCACGTGGCTGAGAGAGAGGGCTGTCCGTTATCTCTCACGGACACGATGAGGTTCTGTTTCATGCTGTCAGATTCAGAAATGTCCCGCTGCGTCCTGATCTCTCCGCTGTGGACACCGATAGTGAAAAGTCCCGGATCAGTCGCTTTAATAATGTGATACGAGAGCCACGCGTTCTGGCCAGAATCCGCGTCCACGGCGATCACCTTGGAGACCAGGGAGCGCGCCTGCGCAGCTTTGGGTACCATCTCGGTCATGAAGGAGTTTCCTTCCGGAGAGGGGTATAATATCTGAGGGGAGTTGTCATTCTCATCCGTTATGAAGACACTCGCGGTCACGTTACTGCTCAGAGGAGGAGAACCGTTGTCTCTGGTTAACACGAGCACTTTGAAACTTTTCAACTGTTCGTAATCAAACGACCTCACGGCATGAATGACCCCGGTGTCTCCGTTAATGGATAGAAAGGAGGACACCGGTGCGCCATTGAGATCAGAGGAAAACAGAGAATAAACTACAGTGCCATTCTGTCTCCAGTCCGGGTCTGTAGCTGATACTGAACAAATAGAGGAGCCCGGTTTGTTATTTTCTTGCACATGAGCTCTGTAACTCTGCTCCTCCTGCACATTAATGATGCCAACCTCTGTACCGGTTAAGGCATTCTCAGGAACGGGGCTACGCAAAGATTTCACTCGTATCTCAGGAGCATTGTCATTAACATCTGCAAGTTCTATTACAACCTTAGCATCACTAGATAAACCAAATCCATCTTTCCCTTCAACTAGTATTTCGTAAATGGCTTCGTACTCAAAATCAAGTGCACCTGTAACCCGAATTTCACCTGTACTTTTATTCAAGTAGAAAAGCTTTCTAGCTCTTTCAGAGATACGACTAAACTCATACGTCACTTCTCCATTTTGTCCCTCGTCAGCATCAGTAGCGCTCACTGTCACCACTAAAGTATCTAGAGGAGAATTTTCAGGCAGACTGACTTTATAGACGGCCTGACTAAAGACTGGAGCATTATCATTAGCATCCAGCACAGTGACGTGTATGGCTACAGTACCTGATCTCGGTGGAGTGCCGCCGTCTACCGCAGTGAGAATTAATGTTACCTCGTTTTGTTGCTCACGATCCAATTCCTTTTCTAGCATTAATTCCAATTTTTTTTCTCCGTCTACATTTGAATTTATACTCAACTGAAAATTGTCATTCTTCTGTAGACTGTATCTCTGAATTGCATTCTGTCCTATATCAGCATCATGAGCCGCATTCAAACGATAGCGAGAGCCTCTAACAGCAGACTCCCTAATTTCAAATGTGATCAAATTCTTTGAGAAAACAGGCGAATTGTCATTAATATCCTGAATTTGAACTGAAACATGATGCAGCTCTAATGGATCCTCTAGCATGAATTCAAATTTTAAAACACATGAAAGCCTGTCCCCGCAAATCTCCTCTCTGTCGATTCTCTCCGCTACGGTCAGTTCTCCAGTATTCAGATTAATGTCACAGTATCGTTTTCTGTTACCTTCAGCATCAATGCGAGCCTTACGAGATGACAGTCTGTTCACATCAAACCCGAGATCCTTTGCTATATTTCCAATCACAGATCCGCGTTTCATCTCCTCCGGAAAAGAATAGCTCACGTCTCCATAAGCGGTGTGCGCCACCATCACGAAGAACAAAAGACCAAACATCTCAGCAGTAACACGGAACCTTTGGAATTCTTAAAATATTAACCAGAATTTGAATCCCGTACTATAATAATTGCCATGTACAAGAAAACAAGTATAAAATCCTATTTATAATAACAGATGTAGATTATATCAGGCAGTAAGTCGGTGTCAACGATTTTCTATGAAAAAAATAGTAGCTGAAAGCCCTATGTATGACATCACAAGCAGGGAGGAGAGATGTGTACTGAAGACAAACATTGTTTTGCAGGTAAACAGCGACACTATGAGTTAAAAGAAGAAACTGCCCAATGTTCATATTTCTGCAGGGTTGCATGTGAGTTATACAGTTATACAGCGAAACAACAGCCGGCAGCAACACTACCTGATGAGTGGGAGATAAACACGACCACAATATTTATAATATTAAAAAAAATATATAAAAATAACGAATGACAGTGCAGCACAATGGACAAAAACTGGAAAACCTGCTTAATGACAGTTCTAATCCGAGTAAAAGAGCGTTTAAAATTTGCTGACATAAACTGCTTTTATAAGCCAATTTCACAAAGAAGACACCGATGAGAAGGACGTCAAATTGCTTAAAAACAGCAGTGTTTTGTCTCAGATTCCGTTACATACTGATGTCGCAAAAATAAAATGAGTTTGAAAGAACTATTAGACAACAGAACGAGATATATCAGATTCCTTTCTTTAAAAGATAACCAACCAGCTTTAAACGTTTAGAATCTAACAAATAGCTACACAGTATTTGGCATGTATCAAGGCATATATAATTGTCTCATTGACAATTTGTAAAACAGAAAGAAGGGGCAGTCACTTAAGCATAATTTATATTAAGGATTCCTTAACTAGCAACGAAAAAAAAAATAATAAACTCGTGAACCAGGATTTATGACTTTAGATTTTTTTTTGTATGGTCATGTTTGAGCAATTTAAAGAGAACAGATAAAGCTAGCTACTTCTAAGCCTTCAAAATGAGCTTCAAAATTTGTAAGAGCCTGTTGTCAGTGCAGACAGTCCATTAAAATAAACACACTAATTTAATCTGTAAGGTTAGATAGAACATTAAAAAAGTAAGAAAAGAAACGTTAAATCGCAAAGCACCACCCATGTCAGCATCAAGTCCTTCCAAAAAAAAATAAACAAATAAATAAATTAATATCACAAGATGCACAAATGTAACCATGTCATAAAGAATACAACAGCAACAAACACGGCCTGTACAGCACCATGGACAGCTAATAGAAATATGCTCTTTCTACTAACTATAGTGAACTGGGATTTAAAAAGAAATACGAAATTAAAGTAGTTTATAAAATTGTTTCACAGAACTACGCAATGGATGCAAGAAAGTTACCATTTCTAAAACCATTAGAAAGTATGTTGCCAATAAAAGTAACTTGCAAACCCAAAATATTAAAAAGATTAAAAAATATATATACTTCGTCAGTCCTACCTGAAAGGAATCGCTCATTTCCGCATCAAGTCTTTCAAGATCATCCACAGCGGACTGAGTCTTGTTCAGAGTCAGGTCAGCAGACAGCGTGCCCTCATTATAAGATCTGACGAACTTGAAGTCACTAGTGCGCGAGCCCGTGGTCAGGTATGCGTCATAATTGTAAGCGAAGGTACAAGTTTAAACGGGACGTTTTGCTGAATGGAGCAGCGCACCCGTCCGTTATTCTCAGAGTCTCTGTCCTGCACATTAATGATGCCAAACTCTGTACCGGGTAACGCATTCTCAGGAACGGGACTGGTGAGAGATTTAAGTATTGTTATAGGGGCGTTATCATTGACATCAATAACATCTATTAATACGGTGGAGTAACTGGCTAACCCTTGACCATCTTTAGCTTGAATGGGAAGTTCAAATGTACTCTCTATCTCATAATCAATCAGCCCGGTTAATTTAATCTCGCCAGATACTAAATCGATGAAAAATAATTGCTGGACCTTTTGAGGTAAATGACCAAACGCATATGTGACTTCTCCATTTTGTCCCTCGTCAGCATCAGTAGCACTCACTGTCACCACTAAAGTATCTAGAGGAGAATTTTCAGGCAGTCTGACTTTATAGACGGCCTGACTAAAGACTGGAGCATTATCATTAGCATCCAGCACAGTGACGTGTATGGCTACAGTACCTGATCTCGGTGGAGTCCCGCCGTCTACCGCAGTGAGAATTAATGTCACCTCTGTCTGCTCCTCACGATCCAACTCTTTATTCAGCACGAGTTGGCCATATTTTCTTCCATTTGCCCTGGTTAGTACATTAAGAATAAAGTGTTCATTGTTTTGAAGTGTATATGACTGCACTGCATTCCGACCAATATCCGCATCATACGCCTCTTCTAGTAAGTATGATGAACCTTTGCCTGCTGATTCTCGTATTTCGAATTTAATAACACTTTCTTTGAACTGAGGTGAATTGTCATTTATGTCCTCAATATTGAGAATGAAGTGATGCAGCTCTAAAGGATTTTCCAGTACAAACTCATTTTTAATAACGCATGAAGCTTTCTTCCCGCTAATCTCCTCTCTGTCGATTCTCTCCGCTACGATCAGTTCTCCAGTATTCAGATTAATGTCACAGTATCGTTTTCTGTTACCTTCAGTATCAATCCGCGCTTTTCGAGATGACAATCGGTTCACATCGAGCCCGAGATCCTTTGCTATATTTCCAATCACAAATCCGCGTTTCATCTCCTCCGGAAAAGAATAGCTCACCTCTCCATAAGCGGTGTGCGCCATCAGCACGAAGAACAAAAGACAAAACATCTCAGCAGTAACACAGAACCTTCGGAATCCTTGAAATATTAATTAGAAATTGAATCCAGTATCACCACGCACAAGAAGCATATAACCCAATTTAGAATAGACGTAGATAATATCAAGCAGTCAAGTCACTGTCGACGATTTTCTATAACGAGATGGGATGAAAGCCCTATATGACATCACAAACAGGGTGGAGAGATGTGTACTGAAGACACGCTGTTTTGCAGGTAAACAGCGACACTATGAGTGAAATGAAGAAACTACATAATGTTCATATCTCTGACAGGATTATGTGTGGGTTATAATCCTTTAGCAATACCACAGCCTGCAGCAACATGCCCTGATGAGTGGAAGATAAACACGACTACAATATTCATTATATTTCAATCAATCAATTA
>NW_015549848.1:236578-241692 GCF_001515605.1 Sinocyclocheilus anshuiensis
TGGCCAATAATTCGTTCACTTCCGCATCAATCCCTTCAAGATCATCCACGGCAGACTGAGTCTTTCTCAGAGTCAGGTTAGCAGTCAGCGTACCTTCATTATTAGATGTGACAAAGTTGTATTTAAAATTGTCATTATGACATAATTTCTATAAAGAATTCTTTAGCTAGCGACGAAAAAATCTAATACGTAAACAACGACTCGTGAAACAGGATCCTTGAAATTGCTCAAATATGAACAGCAAAATCTAAAGATAAATTATAAATAGAACTACTCCTCAGACTTAAAAATAAACTTCAAAATCTTTATGAGCCTGTTGTCAGTGAAAGCAGTCTATTAAAATACAGATACATGTTTAATCTGTAAGGATCGAATAAAATACAGCAACGGTTAATTCGACTGAAAAGCAGCATTCATGTCCGCATCAAGTCCAGAAATCACAAGACCACAAATGTAACCAATTTATAAATAATCTATGTATAGAAGACAATTTAAATTTGTGATTATAGCTCATCCATAAACTCTTATAGGTCTGACGTTAAATGAAAAAAAAAAAAAAAAAACATGAACATAACAGCTTTGTTGAAAATTAAATTACTAGAGGGCATGGAACAACCAAACATTCTGTAAGGATGTGTAAAGAGAAACACATTAATTATAACATTTACTCTTACTAGGTCTTCAGCAACACGTCAACAGCAACACACACGGCCTGTACAGCACCATGGACAACTAATAGAAATATTCCCTTTCTACTAAACTGCAGTGAACTGGGATTTAAAATGAAATACGAATTTAAAGTACTTTATAACAATGTTTCAGATAACAGACAACAAGAGGGATCCAATAAATTTAGCATTTCTAAAAACCATTAGAAAGCATGTTGTCAAAAAAAAGAAAAAGAAAAAGAAATCTGTAAACCAAAAATAGTACAAACATTTCTGAAGAAAGACTTCGTTTGTCCTACCTGAAAGGAATCGTTCACTTCCGCATCAAGCCCTTCAAGATCATCCACAGCGGACTGAGTCTTGTTCAGAGTCAGGTCAGCAGACAGCGTGCCCTCATTATAAGATCTGACGAACTTGAAGTCACTAGTGCGCGAGCCCGTGGTCAGGTATGCGTCATAATTGTAAGTGCTGCGGAGAGTTCCCGCGCCCCAACCTCTGTACCGGGTAACGCATTCTCAGGAATGGAGATTTTAACAGATTTAGTCATTATGGTAGGGGTGTTATCATTGACATCAATTACATCTATTAACACAGCGCATCGACCTGCTAGACCTTGACTATCTTTAGCCTGAATCGGCAGTTCAATTGTACTCTCCTCCTCATAATCTATGATACCTGTTAGTTTAAGTTCACCAGACACTGCATCGAGATTAAATATTTCCAAAAGACTTTCTGATGAATGACTAAATTCATATGTCACTTCTCCATTTTGTCCCTCGTCAGCATCAGTAGCGCTCACTGTCACCACTACAGTATCTAGAGGAGAATTTTCAGGCAGACTGACTTTATAGACGGCCTGACTAAAGACTGGAGCATTATCATTAGCATCCAGCACAGTGACGTGTATGGCTACAGTACCTGATCTCGGTGGAGTCCCGCCGTCTACCGCAGTGAGAATTAATGTTACTTCATTTTGCTTCTCACGATCCAACTCCTTATTAATAACCAGCTCTCCATATTTTACTCCATTTACCCCTGTAAGAACACTAAGAAGAAAATGTTCGTTGTTTTCTAATGTATATGACTGCACTGAATTTACACCAATATCCGCGTCGTGGGCCTCATCTAATAAATAGCGTGATCCTTTGTCTGCTGATTCCCTTATTTCGAATTTGATTATATTTAGTTTGAACTGTGGTAAATTATCATTGATGTCCTGAATATTAAGAATAAATCGATGTAGCTCCAACGGATTTTCCAGCACTAGCTCCTGTTTAATAACACATGAAGCTTTCTTCCCACAAATTCCCTCTCTGTTGATTTTCTCCGCTACAATCAGTTCTCCGGTATTCGTATTAATGTCACAGTACCGTTTTCTGTTACCTTCATTATCAATTCGTGCATCACGACTTGACAGACTCTTTACATCTAGCCCGAGATCCTTTGCTATATTTCCAATCACAGATCCGCGTTTCATCTCCTCCGGGAAAGAATAGCTCACGTCTCCATAAGCAGTGTGCGCCATCAGCACGAAGAACAAAAACCCAAACATCTCAGCAGCAACGCGTAAGGTTTTGATCTATCTATATGAAAATCAACAAAAATGTATTGAAGTTATCAGCATGTAAAGCCAGATGAAATTACTGAATTTAGTTTATGGTCGATATATGAGGACAATAGAGGAATGCACCGCTCACCGTCGACGATTTACAGCGAGCTGAGAGGTCAGTTCTCAATATATGACATCATGAACAGGATGGAGAGAAACAATATGAACGTCAAAGATTGCACTGGTGAACAGCGACACTAAGAGTTAAATTATGAAACTGCAGAAACCCTCATGCCCCTTCTGACATGTACAACTTGAATATAACACTTACGATGCACATAAAATGGCATACTTGTAGTTTAAAACATACTTGTAGGATATGAAAAGAGAAGTAAAAAAAAAATCACATTTACAAGATACTTCGCAGTTTGCCCATGGCACGAAAAAATGTATTCAACATCACAGACAATAAGTTAAACGCATCAAAGCCTACCTTTGAGTACAACCAACTGTAGTCTTGGTATGACATCTTAAAATCTAACAATCACGAAATCCAGTTTGCAAGACATATTATGCGATCCTGTGGCAGTTTTCACAATTAAACAGAGAGCCTACATTATTTTTATTTTGAAGAATATATGAGTAAATGTGTGTTGTATGAGTACAATCCTTTCTCTTCCTTCAATCCCCGTTTAAAATCCGCTCCAGCCTCTGTAGCATGACATACTATAGTTAGCTATTGCACAGTGTTTAGACCTCTAATCAGACGCTCTAAAAATTAACCAAATATTTATTTTATGCTTAAGTAATTAGTAAGATCTCATTATCTGAGGGGAAAAAACTGAAATACACTAACTTAACACACCTGAAATGTTTCAAAGCAACTGTGCAACTGGAAATATCACACGACTTAAAAATTGACACAGGAGAAAATATGATACCATTTGCATGTTGATGCACGCCTTGCACCACGAAATGTTTACAGAAAAGTACTTAGTGCTAAACGTCAATCTTTAAGCGCGCCACGGAAGAGAAATGATTTCAAACATGAATAATTCACAAATTGTTTTCTTACTTAATTGAAAAGCAGAAACGTTTAATGAAAGGACAGGGGTTACACAGGACTAAATTGAGAAAAATACAATAAAACAAAACTATAAACGACAAATAGGTCCCAACTTAAATTTTCTTCTCACTATCGAGAATATCATGATTTAAAAAGGCGAATCACCCTATCTGTAACGTTTCAGAGCATAAAAATACACTTATATCTCAGAGAAAGCGCAGCAATACGCCATGGTCTACTTCATTAACAAGAAAGGGACCATCAACATGTACTTTCCCATTCCATTCAAAATACATCGAATTCAAACTTAAAAATGTAAAACCACAAAGCAATAAAACAATCACAAAAACAGGCCAATCATTAATCATCCTACAAATTTCGATTCGTCAATTTCCCAGCGGAGGCACATAAACATGATCTCAATATTCATAGCATTTCGAAAATAAGAAATAGGATATAGATTACTTTACTTATGTAGGAGCAACAATCCACAGAACAGTACACACCAGTGTAGCACCATGGACAGCAACAGGAGAAACATACACTGCTATTTCCAATCTGACTGAAACGGAGTTTTAATAGATTTTGCTGGCCAAAATATTACTGGTATCTGAATTGAATTCACTTAGTTAACTTCACATAACTGAGGCGTCGATGAGAGAAACGCAAATCGTCATTCAATTACAAACGACAGAAACTAGAGGGACACAAAAATGGATGTAAGACAAAACGTTAAGATGACCCTAAGAACTATTAATTAACAGAAGACAGACATGGATTACTATGCAAGCTCACCAAACAACAATTTGTGAAAGATAGCTTAACTAATAATTGCTCAAACATGACCATACACATCTAGAAATAAATGATAAAAATACCAAAGTACTTTCTGATTCCAAATTGCCCCTTACAATGTTTGTCTAAAACAAAGTTCTTAAATGTGTCACGAGACTTTTTACAAGAACAGCGTGTCTTGCCAATGAAAGTCGATTTAGTACATGAACACATTTAATCTGTTAACACACACATTATTTAAAAAAGCGATTTTATTAGTCCTACCTGAAACGAATCGTTCATTTCCGCATCGAATCCTTCAAGATCATCCACTGAGGACTGAGTCTTGTTCAGAGTCAGGTTAGCAGTCAGCGTGCCCTCATTATAAGATCTGACGAACTTGAAGTCACTAGTGCGCGAGCCCGTGGTCAGGTATGCGTCATAATTGTAAGTGCTGCGGAGAGTTCCCGCGCCCTCCACCTCTGCGTAATTTGGAGGAAGATACGCGCTGGGAATGGCTACAGCTCCATCAAACAACAGTCTGGGCTTTCTCCTGCGACAAAACCTCACGGCCAGGATGATGATGATGAAGGTCAGGAAGAAAGTGGAAACGGACACCAGCGCGATGATCAAATAAAACGTCAGTTTGGAGCTGCTCTCGTCGCGAGACATGTCTTTCAGTTCTGGAACTTCAGCCAAGTTATCTGATATAAGTAAATATAATGCGCACGTGGCTGAGAGAGAGGGCTGTCCGTTATCTCTCACGGACACAATAAGGTTCTGTTTCATGCTGTCAGATTCAGAAATGTCCCGCTGCGTCCTGAAAGAATAGCTCACGTCTCCATAAGCGGTGTGCGCCATCAGCACGAAGAACAAAAGGCCAAACATCTCACCAGCAACACCGATGCCTCTAACATTCATATCGGGGAAAAAGAAAACAAAAATGACTTGATATGAAATCAACATAGGTGTGAACTACATTTAGGAAATGAGATGCTAAAAAAGATTGGAGAGTCACAATGTCTACGATTTTTCCTACGATGTGAGCTGGAAGACC
>NW_015549848.1:241842-289227 GCF_001515605.1 Sinocyclocheilus anshuiensis
GAGAATAAACTACAGTGCCATTCTGTCTCCAGTCCGGGTCTGTAGCTGATACTGAACAAATAGAGGAGCCCGGTTTGTTATTTTCTTGCACATGAGCTCTGTAACTCTGCTCCTGAAATACAGGTGGATTATCATTCACGTCAGCTACAGTCAGGTGAATATTCTTAGTGGAAGATAAAGGCGGAGAGCCCTCATCAGTAGCAGTAATTGTAATATTATAATCAGAGAGCAGCTCGCGGTCTAATTCACCTGTGGTCACCAAATAATAATATTTCTTGATTGAAGGCACGAGTTTAAACGGGACGTTTTGCTGAATGGAGCAGCGCACCTGTCCGTTATTCTCAGAGTCTCTGTCCTGCACATTAATGACGCCAACCTCTGTACCGGGTAACGCATTCTCAGGAACAGGACTGTTAAGAGATTTAATTATAAGAATTGGAGCATTGTCATTTATGTCAGTAATTTTTATCACGATTTTTGAGTCTGAGGAAAGACCATATCCGTCCTTAGCCTCAACAATAATTTCATACCTTGATTCATCTTCAAAATCTATTCGCCCCTTCACGGCAATTTGTCCAGTTTGATGATCCAATGAAAATGTTTCTTTAGCAGATTCAGATAAATGCCCAAACTCATATGTCACTTCTCCATTTTGTCCCTCGTCAGCATCAGTAGCACTCACTGTTACCACTAAAGTATCTAGAGGAGAATTTTCAGGCAGACTGACTTTATAGACGGCCTGACTAAAGACTGGAGCATTATAATTAGCATCCAGCACAGTGACGTGTATGGCTACAGTACCTGATCTCGGTGGAGTCCCGCCGTCTACCGCAGTGAGAATTAATGTCACCTCTGTCTGCTCCTCACGATCCAACTCTTTATCAAGCACTAACTCGACATAGTTGCTTCCATCTGTTTTTGAATTCACCGCTAAAATAAAATTTACTTTTTTTTCTAATATATATTTTTGTACTGAATTGTGGCCGACATCAGCATCTCGAGCCTCAATGACACGAAAACGAGCACCTTTATCGGCATTTTCACTTATTTCGAGCTTGATTACATCTTTGGGAAATACTGGCGCATTGTCATTAATGTCTTGGATTTGTAAAACAACACGATGCAATTCCAAAGGGTTTTCTAACACAAATTCGAAATTAAGCGTACAGGAAAGCCTCTCCTTACAAAGCACCTCTCTGTCTATCCGATCGGCCACTATCATTTCTCCCGTTCTCAAATTAATGTCGCAGAATCGGTTTTTGTTACCTTCAGCATCAATGCGAGCTTTACGAGATGTAAGTCTGTTCACATCGAGCCCGAGGTCCTTTGCTATATTTCCAATCACAGATCCGCGATTCATCTCCTCCGGAAAAGAATAGCTCACATCTCCATAAGCGGCGTGCGTTATGACTATAATCAGAGAAATGCCCACAATCAGACAATGCGTCGGAAAGAATCTGCGATCCATATTTCCCATGCAGGCTAATACTAAACAAAACCAGAATATTTCCGAGCATTAAACGAAAGCAAAATGAGATAATCTAGAAACCTCGCTGAAGCGGATACAATAGGCCCGTCCAGCAGCCAGAATCGAATAATATTTCACTAAAGCTGATGCGTCTTTACAAGGAATGACGTCATAAACAGGGTGGAGATAAAATAACATCATGTCTCAAAACCTCTGCAGGTAAACAGCGACACTAGGCGTTAAAATGTGAAAACTGCAATTTATGATCTCAACATAAGTGCACAGGAAATCAGTAAAGTGTAATCAGATTTAAGGCTCAAGAAAAAGAGTCCAATAAACGTGACAAACAAATAATAAATAAATAAACATTGAAACCGTAGTTGTCGAAGTGTAGATGTATACAGTGCTCAACAGAAACAGCAGAAAAAGATCAATTTCACAAAAAAAACCCCGTCAAATTCAAACCCACGAACAGAAAAAAAGATGCTACTATTAGATTCTAATCAGACAAAATGTTAAATGCCAGCCACCTAAAAAGCTGAATACATTAATGATTTGCAAAAATAAAGACATTTGAAAGAATGGGTGACAATAAGATATGCAAGCTTACATATCACTGACCAAATAAAAGTCTGGTCATATTTCAACTGAAAAGGAAACTTCACTTTATTGATGAAAAAAAAAACATTCTGCTCTCAGAGAGTTAATATATAAGTCCTGTCATTTTTAACAAAATATGTAAATATAAAAACAATACTCAAAAATCCTGAAAATTGAAAAACACAAGATTCAGTGAATGCCAGAACCTTATGAAAAAAATCATCTGAATTTACAGTGGTGGCCAAAATTATTAGAACACTACTAGTATTAAAAATGGGTTGAAGTCAGTTATTTCTATCTTTTGCTGTAGTGTGTCAGTAGGAAATATCCGTTTACATTTCCAAGCATTAATTTTGTTATTAATTGTAATAATCCAGTGAGATTTTTGTTTGCACAAGGAGTCTGACAACAGCCAGTGCTCCACACAGAGATCTGATCTCATCCTCATCCAGTCTGTCTGAAATGACATGAAGAAACAGAATAAACTGAGGCAGACTAAATCCAGAAGGACTGTGGCAACATCTCCAAGATGCTTCAAGAAATCTACCTGCAAAGCTACCTGAAAAACTACGCGCAAGTGCACCAAGGGCAAAGGCTGCTTTAAGCGCAAAGGATGCTCACACCAAATGTTGATTTAATTTAGTTAATAGAAGCTAATTGATAAAGAAAATCTATTTATGGCATTATTTTTGACAGCATCCTTATTATACAGAATTTGTACACAAGTGCCTACATTTTTAACAGTAATGTAGCTTTGCAGGTAGGTCTCTTTAAGCATCTTGGAGACGTTGCCACAGTTCTTCTGGATTTAGTCTGCCTTAGTTTGTTCTGTTTCTTCGTGTCATTTCAGACAGACTGGATGATGATGAGATCAGATCTCTGTGTGGAGCACTGGCTGTTGTCAGACAAAAATCTCACTGGATTATTACAATTAATGGCTAAATGAAAGTTTGGAAATGTAAACTGATATTTCCTACTCACACACTACAGCAAAAGGTCATGAAGGAGTTTCCTTCCGGAGAGGGGTATAATATCTGAGGTGAGTTGTCATTCTCATCCGTTATGAACACACTCGCGGTCACGTTACTGCTCTGAGGAGGAGACCCGTTGTCTCTGGCTAAAACGAGCACTTTGAAACTTTTCAGCTGTTCGTAATCAAACGACCTCACGGCATGAATGACCCCGGTGTCTCCGTTAATGGATAGGAAGGAGGACACCGGTGCGCCATTGAGATCAGAGGACAACAGAGAATAAACTACAGTGCCATTCTGTCTCCAGTCCGGGTCTGTAGCTGATACTGAACAAATAGAGGAGCCCGGTTTGTTATTTTCTTGCACATGAGCTCTGTAACTCTGCTCCTGAAATACAGGTGGATTATCATTCACGTCAGCTACAGTCAGGTGAATATTCTTAGTGGAAGATAAAGGCGGAGAGCCCTCATCAGTAGCAGTAATTGTAATATTATAATCAGAGAGCAGCTCGCGGTCTAATTCACCTGTGGTCACCAGAGAATAATATTTCTTGACTGAAGGTACGAGTTTAAATGGGACGTTTTGCTGAATGGAGCAGCGCAGGAGGACACCGGTGCGCCATTTACATCAGAGGACAACAGAGAATAAACTACAGTGCCATTCTGTCTCCAGTCCGGGTCTGTAGCTGATACTGAACAAATAGAGGAGCCCGGTTTGTTATTTTCTTGCACATGAGCTCTGTAACTCTGCTCCTGAAATACAGGTGGATTATCATTCACGTCAGCTACAGTCAGGTGAATATTCTTAGTGGAAGATAAAGGCGGAGAGCCCTCATCAGTAGCAGTAATTGTAATATTATAATCAGAGAGCAGCTCGCGGTCTAATTCACCTGTGGTCACCAGAGAATAGTAATTTTTGATTGAAGGTACGAGTTTAAATGGGACGTTTTGCTGAATAGAGCAGCGCACCTGTCCGTTATTATCAGAGTCTCTGTCCTGCACGTTAATGATGCCAACCTCTGTACCGGGTAACGCATTCTCGGGAATAGGACTGTTAAGGGAATTAATCACTATTACAGGGGGGTTATCATTGATATCAGTAACATATAATATTACTGTACAATGACTAGCTAGCCCTTGACCATCTTTAGCTTGAATCGGTAGTTCGACTGAACTCTCCTCCTCAAAATCTACGAGTCCCTTTAGTTTAATCTCTCCTGACACTGTATCAAGGAAAAACAATTGCCGGACAATTTCGGATAAATGACTAAATGCATATGTCACTTCTCCATTTTGTCCCTCGTCAGCATCAGTAGCGCTCACTGTCACCACTACAGTATCTAGAGGAGAATTTTCAGGCAGACTGACTTTATAGACGGCCTGACTAAAGACTGGAGCATTATCATTAGCATCCAGCACAGTGACGTGTATGGCTACAGTACCTGATCTCGGTGGAGTCCCGCCGTCTACCGCAGTGAGAATTAATGTTACCTCTTTCTGCAGCTCACGATCTAACTCTTTATTCAGCACGAGCTCGCCATATTTTCTTCCATTTTCCCTGGTTAGTACATTAAGAATAAAGTGTTCATTATCTTGAAGTGTATATGATTGCACAGAATTCCGAGCAATATCGGCATCATGGGCCTCATCTAATAAGTAGCGAGACCCTTTGTCTGCTGATTCTCGTATTTCGAATTTAACGACACTCTCTGTGAACTGTGGTGAATTATCATTTATGTCTTCAATATTTAGAATGAAGCGATGCAGTTCTAGAGGGCTTTCAAGGACAAGCTCATGGTTTATGACACATGAAGCTTTCTTTCCACAAAGTCCCTCTCTATCGATTCTCTCCGCTACGATCAGTTCTCCAGTATTCAAATTAATGTCACAGTATTGTTTTCTGTTACCTTCAGTATCAATTCGAGCCTTACGAGATGACAGTCTGTTCACATCGAGTCCGAGATCCTTTGCTATATTTCCAATCACAAATCCGCGTTTCATCTCCTCCGGAAAAGAATAGCTCACGTCTCCATAAGCGGTGTGCGCCATCAGCACGAAGAACAAAAGATCAAACATCTCGCAAGCAACGCGGAACCTTTGGAATTCTTCAGATATTAAGCAGAAATTACATCCAACAACAAAACGACAAATGTAAAATTAAATTGAGAAAAATCGAAAGGAGTACACTATTAGACGATCAGTCACTGTCGACGATTTTCTACAACGAGAGGAGCTTGAAGCCCTGTGCATGACATCATAAACGGGGCGGAGAAATGTGTATTGAAGACACATTGTTTTGCAGGTGAACAGCGACACTATGAGTTAAAATAAGAAACTGCAGGACATTCTTATCAGACAGAATTGAATGTTATTACACACAAAGAACGCGTGTTGTATACTTAGCAAATCATTTTATTGTTATGCAACTGTGTAAGCCAGCAGCAACATCCTCTTAAAGGATTAATTCCCCCAATAATGAAAATGTTGTCATTTACTCACCCTCATGTCGTTCCAAACCTGTATAAGTTTCTTTCTTATATTGAACACAAGTGAAGATATTTTAAAGAATTTTGAAGAGCCAAACAGTTGTTGATCCTCATTGACTTGCATAGTAGGGAAATAAATATTACGTTAGTCAATGGGGTCCATCAACTGTTTGATTACCAGCATTCTTAAAAATATCTTCTATCATGTTCTATATAAGAAAGAAAATCATACAGGTTTGGAACGACATGAGTGTGAGTAAATGATGACAAAATTTTTTTTTTTTTGGTTAACTATTCATTTAAGTGCGAGATATAAAGAAGGCCACACTATGCATGTTATTAAAAATTAAATAAACAAACAAATATAGAGGGATAGAGAGCTATACACACAAAATACCGAAAACCAGTAGTAAACAGCAGTGCAGCACCATGTACAGCAACACGGGAAACCTGTCCTACGCCATTTCCAATCAGATTAAAAGTACGTTTAAAAGATTTCTCTCAAGGGAACGTTACTAACATATGAACTTAATTCTCATTCTAAACTAACTGCATAGAAAAATGACAAAGACAAAAGTCAAACTATTTAAATAGCAATATTTTATCACAGACAATTACAAATGTCAGACTCTAGAAGGACACATATACTGATGACAAGTTTTAACGAAAGCATTCGTCAACAGAATGAGACGGATGTCCTTGAAATCTTTAAAAGATCACTAACAAACTACTTTTACAGCTCGACTTCAAAATAAGTCCAAAAGAGTGACAAAAAATAACTACCGCATACATGACCAGATAGTGTAAAAAAAAAAAAAGTCGCTTATACCATCAATATTTTCTAACTCCAAACTGACCCTGTTCATGTGTCTACAATCAAGCATTTGAAAGAGCCACGTGAACCGCTAAGAAAAAAAGAAAAAAACCTTTGCTAAAGAAAGCAGTCAGTTGAAACCGCAAATATTACATTTAAACAAATTAAATCCACCCAATTATTTTTAAGGAAATTATCAAAGGCTTACCTGAAACGAATCGAGCATTTCCGCATCAAACCCTTCAAGATCATCCACAGCGGACTGAGTCTTGTTCAGAGTCAGGTCAGCAGTCAGCGTGCCCTCATTATAAGATCTGACGAACTTGAAGTCAGATCACCTTGGAGACCAGGGAGCGTGCCTGCGCAGTTTTGGGTACCATCTCGGTCATGAAGGAGTTTCCTTCCGGAGAGGGGTATAATATCTGAGGGGAGTTGTCATTCTCATCCGTTATGAAGACACTCACGGTCACGTTACTGCTCAGAGGAGGAGAACCGTTGTCTCTGGCTAACACGAGCACTTTGAAACTTTTCAACTGTTCGTAATCAAACGACCTCACGGCATGAATGACCCCGGTGTCTCCGTTAATGGATAGGAAGGAGGACACCGGTGCGCCATTGAGATCAGAGGACAACAGAGAATAAACTACAGTGCCATTCTGTCTCCAGTCCGGGTCTGTAGCTGATACTGAACAAATAGAGGAGCCCGGTTTGTTATTTTCTTGCACATGAGCTCTGTAACTCTGCTCCTGAAATACAGGTGGATTATCATTCACGTCAGCTACAGTCAGGTGAATATTCTTAGTGGAAGATAAAGGCGGAGAGCCCTCATCAGTAGCAGTAATTGTAATATTATAATCAGAGAGCAGCTCGCGGTCTAATTCACCTGTGGTCACCAGAGAATAGTAATTTTTGATTGAAGGTACGAGTTTAAATGGGACGTTTTGCTGAATAGAGCAGCGCACCTGTCCGTTATTATCAGAGTCTCTGTCCTGCACGTTAATGATGCCAACCTCTGTACCGGGTAACGCATTCTCGGGAATAGGAATGTTCACATATTTAAGTATTACTATAGGGGCGTTATCATTGACATCAATAACATCTATTAATACAGAACAATGATTGGCTAGCCCTTGACCATCTTTGGCTTGAATTGGCAGTTCAATTGAACTCACATCCTCATAATCAATCAGCCCTGCTAGTTTAATCTCTCCAGATAAGGAATTAAGAGAAAATATTTCCAAAAGCCGTTCGGATAAATGGCCAAATTCATAAGTCACTTCTCCATTTTGTCCCTCGTCAGCATCAGTAGCACTCACTGTCACCACTACAGTATCTAGAGGAGAATTTTCAGGCAGACTGACTTTATAGACGGCCTGACTAAAGACTGGAGCATTATCATTAGCATCCAGCACAATGACGTGTATGGCTACAGTACCTGATCTCGGTGGAGTCCCGCCGTCTACCGCAGTGAGAATTAATGTTACCTCTTTCTGCTGCTCACGATCCAATTCTTTATTAAGAATTAGCTCTCCATATGTTCTTCCATTTGTACGCGTAAGTACACTAAGAAGAAAGTGTTCGTTTTCTCGCAACATGTATGACTGCACTGCATTCATACTAATATCTGCATCATGAGCCTCATCTAATAAGTAACGAGAACCTTTAAGTGCCGATTCCTGTATTTCAAATTTGATAACACTTTGCTTAAACTGTGGTGAATTATCGTTTATGTCCTCAATATTGAAAATGACGCGATGCAAACCTAACGGATTTTCTAACACAAGCTCCTGGTTTATGACACATGAAGATTTCTTTTCACAAATCTCTTCTCTGTCGATTCTCTCCGCTACGGTCAGTTCTCCAGTATTTAGATTAATGTCGCAGTATCGTTTTCTGTTACCTTCAGTATCAAAGCGAGCCTTCCCAGTGAGCATTCTTTTTACATCGAGCCCGAGATCCTTTGCTATATTTCCAATCACAGATCCGCGTTTTATCTCCTCCGGAAAAGAATAGCTCACGTCTCCATAAGCGGTGTGCGCAACCAGCACGAAGAACAAAAGACCAAACATCTCAGCAGTCACACAGAACCTTTGTAATGCTTCAGATGTTAAGCAGACATTAAATCCAGAAATATAACAATACACATGTAAAGCAAACATACGCTTAAATCTAAACACAGAAAAATTGAACGAAGTAAGGTATAAGCAGTCAGTCAACGTCGAGGATTCTTTATCACAAAACCAGCTTGAAGTCATGTGAATGACATCACAAGCAGGGTGGAGAGATGTGTACTAAAGACACACATGCTTTTGCAGGTGAACAGCGACACAACGAGTTGAAATAGGAAACTGCATAACATTGATATTTCCTAAAGGATTAAGTGAGAAACAACAAACTGGTGTGTGTGCGTGTGTGTGTGTGTGTGTGTGTGTGTGTGTGTGTGTGTGTGTGTGTATTTATTTTTTTTATTACTTATTTTTTTTATGATTAAATGTAGCTAAAATAAATAGTTTGCAACCACTTACCTTAAAAACATTTAGTATTTTTTTCAGTGTAGTAAATGATGTTTATCTGAAAGTGTAACAATGCAAATAGGTTTTCTGTAAGGGGTATGTTTAGGGTTCGGGGCCAGAAAATATAGTTTGGTCAGCATAAAAGTAACAGAAGCCCATGGAAAGTCCCCACAATTCACAGAAACAAACGTGTGTGTGTGTGTGTGTGTGTGTGTGTACTGGTATATATGGTTTATGAGGACACAAATGTGTATAATGACATGGGTACTACAACGTAAACAAGGTTTATGAGGACACTTCCTGTGTCCCCGTAAAACAAAAGGCTTAAAAACCATACAAAACGGTGTTTTATGACATTCAAAAATAGCCAGTAGTATTTTGTGAGGGGTAGGTTAAGGTGTAGAGCGATAGAAAATAGTTTGTACAGTAAAAAAACGTTATGCCTATGGAGAGTCCCCGTAAACCACAAATGCAAGTGTGTGTGTGAACAAATGACCTTTCCAGTTCGACTAAGATGGCGATTAAAATAATTTGCTGAACAGAATATTACCAACATTACAACTGAATTCCCTTAAAAAGCTTATTTCACATTAAGGAAACATCGAAGAGAGAAACACAAAACTCCTTAAAATACCAACGTTTTAGGACAAGTCCCATTACAAACAGCACAATCTATGTGGACACAACCGGGTATTAGACAAGACGGTAAAATAAGCTTTACAAGAGGCACAGATTTATTTGACCCCTAAGATGCCAAACACAATTAAAATTCACAATATTAGCAATAAACAAATAATGAAACAAGTGAAACAAGCCTCATGACTCCTCATACATACCAGAAAAAGTGCACTTAATGCAGTTTCTTTTCCGATTTCAAACTGTCCTTCAAAATTGTCAACGTGTCAACATAAAACACAGATACGCTTTAAATCAATAAGTTCTAAATAAAATAAATTAAAAAAATATATATTTAAGAAAGACTAATTCCTACCTGAAACGAATCGAGCATTTCCGCATCAAGCCCTTCAAGATCATCCACAGCGGACTGAGTCTTGTTCAGAGTCAGGTCAGCAGACAGCGTGCCCTCATTATAAGATCTGACGAACTTGAAGTCACTAGTGCGCGAGCCCGTGGTCAGGTATGCGTCATAATTGTAAGTGCTGCGGAGAGTTCCCGCGCCCTCCACCTCTGCGTAATTTGGAGGAAGATACGCGCTGGGAATGGCTACAGCTCCATCAAACAACAGTCTGGGCTTTCTCCTGCGACAAAACCTCACGGCCAGGATGATGATGATGAAGGTCAGGAAGAAAGTGGAAACGGACACCAGCGCGATGATCAAATAAAACGTCAGTTTGGAGCTGCTCTCGTCGCGAGACATGTCTTTCAGTTCTGGAACTTCAGCCAAGTTATCTGATATAAGTAAATATAATGCGCACGTGGCTGAGAGAGAGGGCTGTCCGTTATCTCTCACGGACACAATGAGGTTCTGTTTCATGTTGTCAGATTCAGAAATGTCCCGCTGCGTCCTGATCTCTCCGCTGTGGACACCGATAGTGAAAAGTCCCGGATCAGTCGCTTTAATAATGTGATACGAGAGCCACGCGTTCTGGCCAGAATCCGCGTCCACGGCGATCACCTTGGAGACCAGGGAGCGCGCCTGCGCAGCTTTGGGTACCATCTCGGTCATGAAGGAGTTTCCTTCCGGAGAGGGGTATAATATCTGAGGGGAGTTGTCGTTCTCATCCGTTATGAAGACACTCACGGTCACGTTACTGCTCAGAGGAGGAGAACCGTTGTCTCTGGCTAACACGAGCACTTTGAAACTTTTCAGCTGTTCGTAATCAAACGACCTCACGGCATGAATGACCCCGGTGTCTCCGTTAATGGATAGAAAGGAGGACACCGGTGCGCCATTGACATCAGAGGACAACAGAGAATAAACTACAGTGCCATCCTGTCTCCAGTCCGGGTCTGTAGCTGATACTGAACAAATAGAGAAGCCCGGTTTGTTATTTTCTTGCACATGAGCTCTGTAACTCTGCTCCTGAAATACAGGTGGATTATCATTCACGTCAGCTACAGTCAGGTGAATATTCTTAGTGGAAGATAAAGGCGGAGAGCCCTCATCAGTAGCAGTAATTGTAATATTATAATCAGAGAGCAGCTCGCGGTCTAATTCACCTGTGGTCACCAGAGAATAGTAATTTTTGATTGAAGGTACAAGTTTAAACGGGACGTTTTGCTGAATGGAGCAGCGCACCTGTCCGTTATTCTCAGAGTCTCTGTCCTGCACATTAATGATGCCAACCTCTGTACCGGGTAACGCATTCTCAGGAACGGGGCTATTTAAAGACTTAATCACTATAATGGGGGCATTGTCATTAACATCTGTAATTTCTACAATTACTTTAGTGTCTGAAGAAAGACCAAAGCCATCCTTTCCCTCAATAAGCATCTCATATTTTACGTCCTCCTCAAAATCAATGGGGCCTTTAACTTTAATCTCTCCACTGTTCTCATTCAGATTAAATAATTCTTTCGCAGTTTCGGAAATACGACTAAATTCATATGTCACTTCTCCGTTTTGTCCCTCGTCAGCATCAGTAGCGCTCACTGTCACCACTAAAGTATCTAGAGGAGAATTTTCAGGCAGACTGACTTTATAGACGGCCTGACTAAAGACTGGAGCATTATCATTAGCATCCAGCACAGTGACGTGTATGGCTACAGTACCTGATCTCGGTGGAGTCCCGCCGTCTACCGCAGTGAGAATTAATGTCAGTTGTTTTTGTTGCTCACGGTCCAACTCTCTCTCTAACACTAACTCAATATTTTTGCCACCATCCGCCTTTGTACTTACAGATAAAAGAAAATGGTCATTCTTTTCAATGGAATAGCTTTGTACTCCATTCTTTCCTATGTCTGCATCATGAGCCTCATTCACGCGGAACCGAGCGCCTTTCACAGCATTCTCACTTATCTCAAGCTTTATTACATCTTTAGGAAATGCTGGTGTGTTGTCATTAATATCTTGTATTTGTATTGTCACACGATGCATCGCCAATGGGTGTTCTAGAACCAATTCGAAATTGAGAGCACAGACAATTCTTTCATTGCATAGTCCCTCTCTGTCGATTCTCTCCGCTACGACCAGTTCTCCAGTATTCATATTAATGTTACAGTATCGTTTTCTGTTACCTTCAGTATCAATCCGAGCTTTTCGAGATGACAGTCTGTTCACATCGAGCCCGAGATCCTTTGCTATATTTCCAATCACAGATCCGGGTTTCATCTCCTCCGGAAAAGAATAGCTCACGTCTCCATAAGCGGTGTGCGCCATCATCACGAAGAACAAAAGGCCAAACATCTCACCAGCAACACTGATGCCTCTAAAATCCATATCGGGGAGAAAAAAAAAAAAGACAACGAAAAATACTTGTTATACAATCAACATGTAAACGAAAACATTTGTCTGAACTGTATTTAGAAAACTAGATGGTAAAAAAAGATTGGAGATACGTCTACGTTTTTGCTACGATGTGAGCTAGAAGCCCTAAACATGACATCAGGAACAGGGTGGAGTATGAAATACAAAATGAAATAAAATGATTTTACTGGTGAACAGCGACACTGCGAGTTAAACTGAGAAACTGCATAACATTCACAACTTTAAAGATATACAGTGGAGGAAAACTCTGGATTCTATGATATAGATATAAAAACAACAAAACGGCTATTTATAGTGCTAGGTAATTAAAAAGCAAAACCTCAACTGTCCAGAGACAGGCTTTCTATTAAAATTCATTAATTTTTAATTTTTGAAGTCTTGTGCTTAAGTGAAAGCTACTAACGTGAGTATTTAAAATCTTAAACGTATTCAATATAACAACATCGAGGACAGGAATACAAAACTTCCACCTATTAAAACTGTTAAATGCGCATACATTTTGCTATAGACTTAAGGTGAGACGAGACAGGGCCTTTAACTGGATTTGGACGCGCAACTTTTCAAGTACCTAAAGTAGTTAGCAATGTACACTCTTAAAAATAAAGGTTCCAAAAGGTTGTTTTTTTCAGTGATGCCATAGATTCTATGGCATAGAAGAAACATTTTTGGTTCCCTAGAAAACCTTTCAGTGAACAGTTCCTAAAAGAACTATTTTGAAGTACATTTTAAAAATCTAAAGAACCTTTTTTTGACTATCAAGGACCTTTTCTGCATTGGAAAGGTTCTTCATAGAACCATTGATGGCAATAAAGAACCTTTATTTTTTTAAGAGTGTACAGAATTAACATACATACCCAAAATATTCATACATTTCTACAAGACAGCACTGAAAAAACAAGAAAGTATTCTAGGCCGTTTTCTGTACAAAAACAAAAGCAATTAATGCATTTTCTTACAGAAAAATGCACATTTTCAAATTTACACCATTGCACTTAATATGTTAAAAGTAAATAAATAAATACAAATATAATTAACCTTACTGGAACGAATCACTCCTTTTCTCATCAGTCCATCCAGGATCATCCACAACACAGATTAATGCATAACTTGGAGGGAGATGTGCGCTGGGAATGGCTGAAACTTCAAACAATTTAATCTCTTTAGAAGAAGCACAAAATCATTTGATTTCATATCACAGCTCATCTGTAAAAGTAAATGTGCATTAAATGCATATAAATGCAGCCTTGATGAGCATAAGAAACTCCTGTAAAAAACATTAACAATCGTTAGGATCTCAAACTTTTGACCGGTAGTGTATAACGTTTTACTACTGAACAGCGGCAATGTGCGAGTTAAATGAAAGAAATATCAACATCTTTGACAGGATGAAGAAAATTACTTTCACTTAATGACTTCACAAAACGACCGTAATGCTCAAGAGCACAAATAGAGCTGCATTATAATAAAATATAATAATGATTCACTGTGCAGGACCATGGACAGCGACACGCGCCACTCAAATAGAAATGCCATTTTATGATTGAAGTGAAATTAACTGTCTTGGGGATTAATATCTTTAGAAGTTAATTCCATATTAATAACATTGATGAGAATACAAAACTCGACCAAAATATCAATAACGATACCTTATTCTCTCTCCAACTCCAAGTCAGGTGCTGGGGAAAATCAGAAACGATTTCCACTCCGAGAGTGAATCGAATAGACAGGGCACATTTGTTGAAGTTATTATTTTAGGTTTAGTGCTGTCTTAACTCACAGGGCCGGCCGTGTCACCCTATTTTGCATTATGTTGTTAAAATACATAATCTATATTTCACTACTGGCCATATATCCTTGCTGTTCCACTTTTGAATAGAGGAGAAGAGAGCAGATGGAGCAGAACAGCGGCGCGCAGTGAGTCAGGCTGGAATTACATGTTAATCTCCTGCGCCTCACGTCAAACAGTTCACACACCTGCATGCCAGATGTAGAGCGAGGCTGAGCCTGAACATATATTATTATTATTATTATTATGCAGAACAGTTATTATACAACGTGTTCTGAAAAAAATCTGATGAATCTTGGATACTCTGTAAAACAGAAAATGGGGATGAACAGTGTGGATTCAGCTAAATTGTAGAAAACTAAAATATTACTTTAACATGTATAAGTTGATGATAATCATCCAATATATTTTCAAGGAAAATAACATTCTTCACAAAACTCAAAAAGGTCAAAAACGTAGGACGCCATGGAGAACGCGACTTTTGAAATGTAATGTATATTCTTATACATTTTGCGGCACGATGCATGTTATAATACATCGTGTATACGCTCACTAAACAAAGAGTGACAGCTTTTTACTGGTTATGAGCACTCTTTGCAAGCTTTCTAGTCTAACCGCTGGGTTACAGTTTTACATTAAAATTTTAACCCAAAATTTGGGTTAGTCCAAATTTGACCCAAAGTTGGGTTGAAATAACCCAGCATTTTTTAGAGTGTACAAACATGTATTTTAGATTTTTATAGAAATATGACAACAATCACATATCTAACACAGAGATCACACTGTTATAGTGTTTGGGAATATGCATGCATAACTTAAACACATAATCACATGAAATCAGATTAAAAAAAAATTTAAAAATTAAAAAAAAATTTTAGAAGAGAATGCAGCATCAATTTTGTCTGAACCAATGAGCATTAAGCTGTGTCGTCAGCCAGTCGTTTCCCATCATGCTTTTTTATAAACGCAGTCGGTGGAGAGCAACTGCTCTCTTTTTTTGGCACACGTCAGCATGACATCAGGGCAAGTCGGACGTAACTCGGACACTTTTCTAACCAGCATGCATCTCACCGGTGATCAGTTCTGCGCAGATTTTGCTCATCTCAAACGAGCCTAATGAATAATGCTATCACGTGATCAAACACCGACCTCATTCTGATTTGAGGATCTGCAAAATTAAATTACCAAATCTAAACTATATCATTAGTAAAAACACATCTCATATATCAATTCATATTGTCAACTTCTCAGTTTTGTATGATACATTTTATACATTAAAGTTCACAAATACCCGGCCTAATCTCCCACTTAGTTACTTTATTTTATTTTGAGTATATGACAGTTGTATGAATTCTCATTATTTTTGTCTTCAAATTTCGCAATTAATAATAAAAGTATAAAACAGGCAATACAGGACAGGAGAGCTACTAATTTCCTTATTCTGAATTCATAAACCTCAAATACACAGAGATCGTGAAATGCTTACAGGCAGTGGCGCTGTTTAGTCGCACAGAAATGTAAGCAAACTCAGTATCTCAACGTGTGTGTTTCAGTCTCATACCAGATGCTGAGACGGGGGTTAAAAAGAAAGGAAATATTCATTAGTTTTGAACAAGACTCATAAAGACACAGCACTGAAGGCTGAGCTTATGTCATCAGTTACTAGTGGTTTCCTGAACAGCTTACAGCACCTTTTTTATCGACGACACCCATGTCCATTTTGACAGCCGAAGAGATGTGATTATTTACGTTGAATCTAGTTGTATTAGTAAAATTGATTTTTACCTTTATGTATTTAGTTGGTATAATTTTATATATAAATCTAAATTGTTTTGTTCATAAAATTGTCATATTTACAAAAATGCTTTAACATTTTTGTTTTGTTTTATCTCATTATTTATTAATACAAAGGAATTAAATGCAACTAGGCCTAATTTCATCTGTCAAATAATTTCATACGTTTTAACATTTAAACACTTTCATTTATGTACCATGGATGCCTGTAGTTTGAATGCTCATTATCTACAGCATCTACCACATCTGTTGGCAAGAATAAAAAGTGTCTTATGATATGAAAGCTGTTACAACCTTCAGTAAAATTGTCATTTGACCTTTTTTTCCATTTTAAAGGAGTATGTGACTATGTCAAAGTATGTTTTGCTCAGAAATCTGATAAGACAAGATTGTCCTTGTCATTGCATTATAAAACTAAATTATACTAACATTAACTGTAAACTTTTTTTTTCTTTTAATTTAGATTTCATTTTCACATTTCAACAAAATGCAGGTCCATTTGTCTATGTCCTGTCCATGGAAATGTTTTCTCAGTTTTACAGACTTCATACACGGCATGCATATTTAGTGCATCTCATAATCTTCAGTAAACACCTTTAGTAAGCAATCATCTGAAGTGGGGTTCATGACACTTTAAGCTAGTTGCTGTTAATGAGTTTAGCTTTAATATGAGTAGAAGAATAACGTTCAAAAAAGCTGCAACCAATATGTTTTCCTTTGCACTCTTAAATTTTAAACCAGCTTTCTTACTCTTCAGCTTTACTTCCTAAGGAACCCACAATTGTATATACACAATACACTTGCACAGCCCTCCTGTTCTAACTCATGTTGTGATTGAAAGTGCACATCAAGGTGAATGTTCTAACCTGTACTTTTATTCTGTTCCCCATGGTGGATGGCAGTTTATGCAAGAGTTTCATCTCTGATTTATGGCAACCGTTCATTTAGCTGTCACTGTGTCTTTGATTTGCAAGTGCGTAGTCTCAGCAGGATATGCATGCTGAGTCATTCAAGCTTAAAAGAGCAGAACAGAAAAAACAAAAACACTCACCTCACCTCACCTCACTCCCCGACCGATGAGCCCCGATGAACTTTTATAGATAGGCGTCCCATAGGCTTAGCTGTTACCATACACAATGTGTGTACTGCTGAAAACAAGCATAAAATCAAGGAAACCTCATTTCAGAAAGCAGATGTGAATCAGTCATTGATGGGCCTGATTACCTTTAATTAAATTAATACATACAGACGAGTATTAATGACCACACTGAAAATTTACACCTGGAAATAAACTGATTTTGAAATGTCCTGGAATTAAGTGTAAAGTGAAAATAAATATTTGAGGTTTCTAGGTGACTAAAAAAGCAAATCTTAAATACTAAATAAATAAAAAATAAACAAAATTAATATAATTAAATATAATTTAATTTAATTTAAAATAAAAGCATTTTCATTAATTACTGTCATTGGAGGACAAACAGGAACACTTGGCTCAATAAAGGTGGAACTACCCATGAATATTATGTCCTGAGCTCTATAAATTTCAGCAATAGCCTTTGCATACTGTATATAATTGTACTAATAATATACATTTGATTTATAAATGCATGATACTATGATACTAATTTGTAGTTTTATTCCAGAATAATCCATACAATCTACAGAATTTATTTTTTTATTTGATTTTTTTCTCTGAATATTGACATCTTGTCCTGAATTTCATGTTAATGTCTATTTTATTTTAAGTTTTAGTTTAATATCTATTTATTACTACTGCATTTGTGACCTGCTGTGCTGTAATGCAGTTCTACTGCCTTTGGCCATCACTATATCATTATAATGTTGTTTGTTTGATTCTCACCACAAGCATCAGAAATTAGAAGATATTTAAAACACAAACTGGTCATACAGCTCCCATGAGAACAACTCTAGTTTATGAGGTTAAATGGGTGGAGCCTCTAGAACTCTATGAAGTTATGAGACTGTCAGCAATAGTAGCACAATCTGTACCAGTACCGCTCTCTCTCCTTATTGTCACCTTTATGTCTGTTCAGACACTCAATTCTGAATTGAATTGTTGACATGGAAATTCGTCCCATCATTGTAGTAACCATAGAAACCTCCAAGATCAAATAAAAGAGAGGGTACTGAGAAAGAAATATATTTTTTTTTCTGTAGGCAAAATTGCAAGCTGAACCCTTGAACCTCCCCCATGCACCAACACAGACACACGCTCACTCACTCACTTTCTCTGATGTTAGATTAAAGCGGATTTTGAATACATGAAACAGAACAAACATCATAACTTTTTCTGAGATGTCACATGCTAAATGGCTGGAAGTAGCATCAAATCAAAGAACGATAACAAGCAATGCATAAATGGTACACACATTTTTAATATGACCTTCCGTTAACCTCACAGAGGTGCTGGAAACAGTACCATCATTAGCACGAACAGCAGACACTGCTGGAAAGAGCATGATTTCAGAGCAAGATGTCTGCATTAGGAAATCTCTCAGTGAATTCTAATCATGATTACTGTCATCAAAGAGGAACACTAAGGGGCAGATGAGTAGAGAGAAGTGTGGTAAATCTGAGCCTTCACACATACAGTCACACTTATCTAGATTGTTGGCTGAGAAGCTCTGACTGCTGGTCAAAGCTGATATAGATTAAATGTGTGTCTGTGGTGTCTTAACTGCATCACAATATAAAGGCTATATCGCATCGATTTGCTACAGGAGGCCTTTGTTCACCCCCCCGGAGCCGTGTGAGACACTTTTTTTTTATGGATGGGCACTTTTTATTTAACTTCTTTTGGACTAACAGCTTGAAAGATCAAAGACAATTTTTAATATGTGGGCTAATTTTCATTTTTGGGTGAACTAACCCTTTAATATAATCTCTACTTTAAAACTTGTTATTCATTATTTTGAATTCTGTAATTTAACGGACAAAGGCAATTTCAAGCAAACCAAGAAAAGGGTCCACAAAATATATGTGTGAGATTATAATATATATTCTCTTGGATAAAATCTATTTCTGAAGAATATTGTCAGAAAAAACTGACCCAAAATCAAGTCAGCGCAAGTAGGGTTTTCTCTTACTCTCTCTTGCTTCTCCAGACTTCCTTGCAGTTGAAGTTCTAGTGGTTCCTTGCGGTTTGGTTCTCCATTGTACACCAAAGCCATTTATTTTTGGCTGCTGACACAAATATCACAAACTAAATGTTTCTGATTAAAGCATATCATCATCATAATTTTAACAATTGGCTCACAGACACAGAAACACTGACAATATGTCACATTCTTAAGAAAGAAAAGTTTATTTCGTGATTTATAAACAAAACACATTACCACTTTTCCATCATAATGACAAAAATAAAGAGAAAAAAGAAAGGAATGAAGGTCACTAATTCACCATCACATACTGATGAGCAGGTGTACAAAAGAAGAGGGTTTTACAACAGATGAGCGCATTCAGTTGGAAAGCACAGCGCCACCTACTGATCACCACCTGACAATACGAAAGAACGACAGCATGAATGCTCACTAGATACAAGCATACACTACACATATTGTATTTTACATCAGGATGTTTTTTCCTGTTTTTCTTTTTTATTTCTTTGTCAAAGAAGTGAAAGAGGAGTGATAGAATCATCATACATAATTTAGCTACAATATACAGTGCTAGTTTGATCGGTATGTCAAAGCCAAACAATTTTTTTTTTTGGTCTTTCTTTTTTTTGTTCTCATAAACAAAAATGAAAAGAATAGGATAAAAACGAGAGCTTCAGGGCATCACACTATAGAGCATTTACAAATACCAAGGTTTAGTAAGGTCATAACTGTCCACGGTTAAGTCGGTGCAGAGGTGTCAGTATAGCAAAAGGCTCAGAGACGGTACATACACAAATCTCTTGTGTGAATAATGAATAAAAACTATAACCAAAAATAGTAAAATCATAGCCATCTATATCTATATTAATATATATATATATCTATATAGTAAGTGTTTTCTTTCTAGTAAGGTCATGCAGCAGTCACGTTTGAGTAATTGTGACATCGGTTTGAGATGTTTTTGGGTGTGTGGCAACAAGGTAGGCAGGCAAGTGAGGGAACCAATAGCATCAGAACACAGACGTGTCACTGCCGCTGTAATCAGACGCTAGAAGGCATGGGGTGGAGACAACAGTCTAATCTTTGTAGTGTATTATTGATGCAAAATGTTTAATTAGCATAAATGAATAACACTTGATTGTTTTCATAACTGTGCAGATGATTTGTGTAATTTTTTGAGGTTTAGATACTTGTGTAAACACTGCATGTCTTTGAAAACCTTGCTCTGTTTAAGCAACCCAATCAGCCTGACACAGCTCAAAACCAATGGCTGGATCTATTAAAGACAGAGGGGGCAAAATTATTTTTGGTGCTGCTAATGGCACAGAAATTACACACTTCACCCTCAACATCGGTTCAAACTGGCAATTTTCACGGCAAATTTCTTCTCTACTAATCTCCACCCCTTGCCTAAGCTGCACATCTATCTTCTCCCATTCCTCCTCTGTCTGAGAAAGAACCGATGAGAGACCAGCAGAAAATACAATGTCTTATACAGAGACAGAGCTAAGGTTGATTGGACAGTGCTGGATCATTACCATATGACAGTGCTGTCGGAGGGGCTTCTGTCCTCTGCAGGGTGGGGGGATTTGACAGGCGTCGTCTGCATTTCTCCATACTACATGAGTACACCGCAATGTCTAGAGCTAGCCTACCCAGCAGAGAGATCAAGAAAGAGACAGACAGAAGCTCTGTACAGTAGCAATAAAATTCACTTAAAGCTTATAAAAACATCGCACAAAAAAAAAAAAACCCTGCCCTTCGAATTTGAAAAGCCCCAGCTAATATGTTGTGTTCTTTGCTCTTGGGGTGTGTTGGCCCTCCAAACAGCAAGCAGAAGCTAGGTTCTGTGTATGACATACTGAGCTGAGAAAACAGGCACAAAATTAGGGTTGGGATGACAGGGTCAAGGACAGTAGGGAAACTACAGGTATGAGGCAATGTCACAGAAAAAATCATGGCATAACCCCCATGCCTTTTCTATAGAGGGTATTTAAGGATAGTTTATGGGATCAAAGGTGTTTAAGGTTAGGTGAATCAACAGTAATACTGTTCATAATACATAAACATTCTCTCAGCCATCCCTATAACAACAGAGCACATAACCAGGCTCCTGAAGAGCTGATTTTTCATGAACTTTACATGATATTGACTTGTGAGCGTACCTCTCCAACTGTTGGTTAACCAAAAGGCCAACCAGGTTAGAAACATTTCAGACCTGGAGAGGTTTTGGGAGTCACTATAGAGATTCACTGATTGTTGACCCTGTTTACTAGATGTGTGTGTCTAATATATATGTGTACATGTGTATATATGGGACTACTTGCTCACATATATACTATGCCTTGGAGAACATTTGCTGGTAACAAAATTAAAGCAATAAAATAAAAGTGCATTCCATCATTCGGTGTACTTTTTTTTTGTCTTTTTTTGATAAAACACTGTTTTTTCCCTTTTGTCCAGGATGTGAGATTTTTTATAAGTGAAAATGTTTCAAAGTCTCTTGTTTTAAAGGATGATTCTTCAATCCCACACCAGGAGAAGTGAATGAGCAAAAGCGTTAATTTAGCGTCTTCACTGCTTTACATACAGCGGTGCCCAACCTGCGTATTTACACCAGTGTGTGTCCTGCTTCCATAATGTCTAACTTTACTCAATTTTGAATCCCTCTTATTTTTTTTCTCTTTTTTTACCACGAAAGCACATGTGAAGCAGCACACAGCTAACAAACAAATCAGATTTTGTCTCCCTATCAAAAAGATTGGAAAACAAAAACCAAGAGGATGAATAAGACAGACGTACCAACATGAGTCTGAAGGACATTTTAGGCGGAATAGTGGCTGAGGCATGAGAGAATATTAATCAATCATATAACAATTCATCAAGGTGAGATTAATCAATTACTTCATTAAAAGGAAGGGGAAGCTATCTGCTTAAAGCCGAAAGATCGGATGTGACAGAAAATCACCCCAAATTGATCAGTTAGATCCAACAGAAAATGTTTGCTTGAGCCCCAAATATGGATTTTAGAATGAATAAAAACACGTTTTGTTCTACAGACTTTCGTTGAGACTTCTGTCTTAAAAAATCAGCTCTTTCTCTTTCTCTGTCTCTCTAATCATCATCATCTTTCCCTTTCTCCCGCTTATCCTTCTTCTCCTTCTTCTTTTTCTTCTTCTTCTTGGCCTCCTCCTTTTTTCCAAAGGTAATAAAGTCGCTCTTGTCATCTCCATCTTGCCCTTGTCTGATGGAAATAATGGCCGGAGAACCAGGGATGATGAAGGCTTCAGGAGGAACTTCACCGGGTTTCAGATGTGGAGGGCCTCCCGGACCCGGCCCGTATCGAAAATGCCAACTGTTGCTGTCCACTCCAGCACCTACAGGGGGAGAGACCTCTCCACCTTCATTATCTACGACAGAAAAAGAGACCATCTATTACAATCTAAAATGATATCCCATGACGATTAGGAAAAAAATAAATAAGGAAAAGCATTATTTAACAGTCAATGTGGGTAATAAAAACATTAAGAGGGACCTCTCCATGTTTCAGTTATGATAAAGGTCCTCTGGACCCTGAAATAAGCATGGTGGAAGACACTTGTCCCTCTATAAACATAAATTATCTCTTGTCTTCTCTGTGCTGCAGTAAAGAGCTCCAGAGGGCACACAGTGATTCAGCAATGTTTAGCCTGGGAGAAGGAAAACACTTTGCATTTTGATTTTGTATTACAAACTGTGATGCATTACACTCACAATTGGCCACATTTACTTTAAAAATGTTTCACCCCCAACCCTCTCCTCCAGCCTTCTTTCATATAGAGACAAAATTCACCATTCATTCCCACCACACATTTTTATCTTGTTAAATCTCACTCATAAAAATAGAACAGTAGAAAAGAATGTAATGCAGTGTAATGTACTCGTCTTTAAATGTAAATTACTGTGGTAGTTGGTCTGATCTATGTTTGACATCCCCTGTGCACTGCTGAAAATATCTCTCTCTGTCTGATGAGCAAGTAATTTCATTTATAATGACACTGGATCACCACAACATCACCTAATTTAATACAGACAACACCTTTGGCATCATATCTGTGTGCAGGTCTTTGTTTGCACTTTGCCTTTTGTCTATAGCTTATGTTGCGGTGAAGATCAAGATGGATTACAACCTCGGAACCATTATGACTACGATATCTGTGAGTGAAAGAAGGCCTGTATTCAGGATTTTGGGTGTGAAATAAGAACGAGAAACAGGCAGCATCCATTATGAGTCCTCGGAACTGACAACCCTTCCAAATCCCTCAGCAACACAAAAACTAAACGCCCAAATGCTTTGTTTTCTCTCTTCTCCCTCTTACACATACTCTTTCATCACATCTAATCGTCCTCTCTCCATGCCCTCCCATTTTGTTTCTCTCTTTCTTTAGTTATCTTTCTGACATTATAAGGCATAAAATCCACTAGTGCTAGGGAGTAACTAACTAAATAGCAATGCTATTGAGTTCATTTACATTGGTTTCAAAACTGTCAAATTAACATGTTTAAAAACTAGGCAGGTCTTTATTTATTTTTAAGACTACAGTTCAGGGCAAAAGTTCACATCCCTCTTTCAGAATCTGCAAAATATTAATTATTTAGCCAGGGGGTGAAAACTTTTGAACAGAATGGAGATGTGTACATTTTTATTATTTTGCCTAAATATCATATTTTCATTTAGTACTGCCCTTCAGACTAGGCTACAGAAGATAGTTACATGTTTCCCAGAAGACAAAATAAGTTACATTTGATCTTCAAATTCAAAACGTTTTCACCCCCGGCTCTTAATGCATGGTTTTCCTTCTGGAGCATCAGTGAGCATTTGAACCTTCTGTAATAGTTGCATATGAGTCCCCTCAGTTGTCCTCAGTGTGAAAAGATGGATCTCAAAATCATACAGTCATTGTTGGAAAGGGTTCAAATACACAAAAAATGCTGCAAAACCAAAGAATTTGTGGGACCTGATGGATTTTTCTGAAGAACAGCAGGCAGTTTAACTGTTCAGGACAAACAAGGGACTCATGAACAAGTATCACTAAACAAAAAAACACAGCTGTGGATCATTCAGGTAACAACACATTATTAAGAACGGGGTCATTTTTATAAATTAAACTTATTTTCTCTTGTGGACTATATGTAAACATATTTTATGTGAAATATCTTATTCAGTACTAAATAAACAATAACATGCATTTTGTATGATCCCTCTTATTTTGGTAAAATAATTCAAAATAATTAACATTTTGCAGATTCTGAAAGGGGGGTGTAAACTTTTGACCTCAACTGTATATAGATTATTTATTCGTTATTTCTACAGATTGCTTTAGCTGTTTTAAACTGGGAGCAGCTAGTATCTTTGCAAAATACAGTTTAAGAGTAATTTCCCAATACATTTACACTGACTACAACATCCTCTGTGTCACGGTCAAGGTGTGTGGAGGCAGGCAGGATGACGAGGACGACAAGGATTCAAATAAGGATATTTAATGTAGAGACAACAAGGCAGACGAGACATACACACCCGGGCCTCGGAGGCTGGAGGCGGAGGCGAGGGAGACTCCGACCATGGTGACGCTGGAGGAGGCCGGAGCGGGTCGGAGGGCGGGCATTTTTGAGGAGCAGGCACTGGAGAGAGCTCTTGGGCTGGAGCCCTTCCTGGGCTAAACGAAACATCAGGAGCCCTTCCTGGGCTGAACTGGGGATCAGGAGCCATTCCTAGGTTCGACAGGGGATCGAGAGCCATTCCTAGGCTCGACTGGGGATCGAGAGCCATTCCGAGGCTCGACAGGGGATCGAGAGCCATTCCCACGGTCGGGGTGCCTGGATCGCGGCGGGGAATGGCTCTCTGTCATCGGTGGGCCCAGGCTTATGCTCCGTACCGTGGGGAGATGGTGGGCTGGGCTCAGGGTCCTGAGTGGGGCTGGTGTCGTCGTCCGCGATGCCCACGGTTAGCTGGGACTTGCAGGACGCCAGCACCCACTCAACGAAGGCAAGGGGAAGAAACCACAACAAACAGTCCACAGGGGTGTTACACTCTGCATATCTCCATCTTGCCTTGACCTTTCGTGTAAGGCAGTCTTTGGACAGCCACACACGTCTGGCTAGCAGATAATGGCGCAGGTTTAATAAGCTGCATGACAAGGCCATGATTATTATGGTCAGTGAAAGATCCAGCTCATAAAAAGATGATGGGGAGAAAATCGAATCGTCTCATCATTAAGAAAACAACATGAGTCTGCTGACCCCCTCCCATCTACTCTCTATATATCCCTGTATCTCTCTCCTTTCTCAAGGAGGAGTGGAGTGCCATCTTACATAATGCAGAAGAGGAGGTTAGGAAGGGCAGTCTGAGAATGAAATATGAGCCAAACTTCAATGCTAAACTCCTGAAGGAGCAGATTTCTGAGCAACACTGCAGAGCCAAGGAATTATGGGTTTGTTTAGATGAGACCACACCGCTTTTGAAGCAGTATGTGTATGTGTGTGCATGCATAACAGCAGATGACAGCAGATTTGTGTTCATGCTTTTGCTGCATGAACACAGAAAATTGGCTGATTTAACATATAACAGCCAGTCTGAAGATTACAAAATTTTAATCTATAATATTAAATAAATTTAGATTATAATACATGTTTGGTAGCTCTGTCTATTTATGAATCACAGTTCACAATTTGTTATTTACGGTCTGTGTATGTAAATTGCATGTACATTAAATATTTAACAGAAAATGTGATTAACTTTCATTAGCTGTGCGTGTGAATAATAAAGCATGTGTGTGGGCATACAATATTAATTAGATATGTGCATGTGGTACTGATTGTCTGTGCAGAATGAATAAAATCACACTGTAGTTTGTGTCTGTGTGTGTGGCACACCTTGGTACGTCAGGCTCTAGTAATCCTGATAAAATATGTGCCAGATGGCACCACAAGCTTCCTCATGAGCCTGCCAAGACAGCAGTGCTTGTGTGTGTTAAGGACAGTTCTGCTCTCTGTAATAACTGCATGTTTTGAGAATAATGCTGTATTTTTCAATAACCCTGTTTTCCATAAAGGCAGGGAAGAATACAAATACATGAATGCACAAGTAATGCATAAATAAAAGCATTAATAATAATAATAAATGAATGAATGAATGAATGAATGAATGAATTAATTAATTAATTAATGAATCTCAACCTCATATTTCAAAGCCTCAAAAAACAAAAACAAACAAACAAACAACAACAAAGATATGGAGACAAACACCGACGCAGAAAGAAAGAGAGGGATTGTCCTCGGTTTACCCTTTTGAGCTGACTAAAGTCCCTGGCATGTTCTGGAAAATTCCACTAGACCTACAACACAATGAATGAATGAATGAATGAATGAATTAATTAATTAATTAATGAATAATCTCAACCTCATATTTCAAAGCCTCAAAAAACAAAAACAAACCAACAAACAACAACAAAGATATGGAGACAAACACCGACGCAGAAAGAAAGAGAGGGATTGTCCTCGGTTTACCCTTTTGAGCTGACTAAAGTCCCTGGCATGTTCTGGAAAATTCCACTAGACCTACAACACAAAAACACTCTAGCACAGCCTTCCCTCTGTGTCACTGATTGACTAAAGTGAGTGATAAAACCTAAAACATAAAATTACTACAAAATCACTGGAAATCAGTGAGACCTGTTGACATTTTTTATTTGAATAATGTGTCAGCTATATTAGTTTTTGTCTTGATACCTCTGACTGTTGTTTTTATTTATACTCCTTTTGTATTGAATTTCTAACATTTTGAACTAGCTTTTTGCCAATAAAATACAGGCATGTTGCATTGTAGGTACAGTAAGAGCATTTGTGTCAGATTGTGAGTATGAATGTGCGTTGCATTGTGGGCAAGTGTTTCTGTGTGCCATATGGCATTGTAGCTGAAACGAGAGCCTGTGGGCTGTGCAGGTTGGTCCACCTGTAGAGATGATCTTTAAACAGACAAATCAGGATGGGTCACACTCATCCACCCATCCATTTATCTCTCCATTCATCCATCTTTACCCAACCTGCTATAACTGAACAATTACATTCACAGTAGAAAATTATTTTTCTCTCAATTCATATAGCTTTCCTGAGATGACAAAAGTAAGAAAAACTCTCATATTTCTCATTCATCTGTCCCCATTTCACCTGTCCTCATCCCTCTAAACTTCCTTCTTCCCCTTACATACACAGCTTTATCCATTTGTTTTATTTTATATTATGTTCTGTTAACTCTCTTGTTCAGCCACACCTCTCCTCTCTTTCTCTCTCCATTTTGCATTTCTCCTTCACTTGTTTCTCTCTCACCCTCCATCTACTCTTCCAGCACCCTGTTCATGGAATGAATGGTTGCTGTGGAAACTGCCTCCTCCAGTGAAATCTGGTTGTGGCAGAGACACTGATGGAAACTAATACAGAATGCTCTCTCTCTCTCTCCAATGGCCAAATACTTCTCTCCCCTAGCAACAGAAGCAGTCACAGCCCCCTCCTCTCTGCATCTCTGTTTTCTCTTTCACTCTCCCCCTCGGTCACCTTTTTTCCCTCATTGTCACTCTCTCAATCCCTCTTTCCCTTAGGCTGTCTACCTGCCCTCTGTCTCTGTCACACTGTTTCACTCTAACATTTTACCGCATTTCAGAAGGAAAAAAAAAAACAGAAAATGTGACCGACACAAAAACTAAAAGAGAGTTAGACAGAAATAGACAGCATGCTTTATCCTATTTTCATTACTTTAATTCTGTAGATCTACGCTTTGGTAGTTTTGCCCATCTGTTTCACACACAACAAAGAGACAGAGAGAGAGAGACAGGGGCGTTGGTTTCTCCAGTGTTTTGCACGCCAGAGCTCAAAACGAAGCTCATAAAAATGCAGAAGATAAAACAAACCAGCACTACTTTACACCTCCACAGACCTACTGAGCATTTACATTATCACCTAAACTGCCGATTCTCTTGCTGCTGACAACAAAACTGACGGTGTTGTCTGATTCATGTATGTAGTTTTTCTCATCTTATACTGTTTTAAAGGGTTGGTTCAGCCAAAAATCAACATGCCATAATTTACTGATCAAGCTCTCTGTCCATCTGTCAAGCTCCAAATCTCAGCAAACACAATACAAATGGTCCATATGATTCATACGCTATACACTGTAAATTCTACGATCAATAAATCATAGCTTGGTTTTCATGACTTTGACTTCTCAAATTAACAAACAATTTTTTAATCATTTTTAAGTTATATGAGATTCAGCTCATTTTTTTAAAAGCACTTTAATATAATTTAAGTTAAAATGAATCATGTACATTCTACAACTGACTTGAGATGTATTTCATGCCCTTTGCAGTATCCTGCAATTTTTTTAATTATTTTATTGTTTTACGAAGAGGCATTTTATCATATTTGATTCTAAACATCTATAGTTTTTATGTTTCACATGACTGATAAACATTCTTGAACAGGCTAAGGAATGCAAAACTACAGCAGTGAGAAAAGTTTCAGTGAACAACCTCTGTTTTAGTCAGTTTTACTACACAAAAATATCATATAGTTTCAGAAGATATAATATGTGACCAAGGTCCACAAAACCAGTCACAAGGGTCAATTTTTCGAAACTGAGATTTATACATAATCTGAAAGCTGAATAAATAAGCTTTCCATTGATGTATGGTTTGTTAGAATAGGGCAATATTTGGCTGAGAGACAACTATTTGAAAATTGGGAATCTGAGAGTGCAAAAAAATCAAAATATTGAGAAAATCGCCTTTAAAGTCGTCCAAATGAAGTTCTTAGAAATGCATATTACTAATCAAAAATTAAGTTTTAATAGAATAGTATGGAATACACTTATAATTTATTTAATTTAATTAAAGGTTTGCTAAATTTCTTCTTTGTGTTTTATGGAAGAAAGATAGTTTGGAACAAAGAGATACAGTATATACATTAAATAATATATAATTTTCCATTTTTGGCAGAAATAATGTGTTAAAAAGCTAAGCAGCATCTCAGACTTGGCATCTTGTGAAAGATTTGTAAACGAGACAGTGAACAGGAGAAAGAAAGAAAGAACGAGAAAGAGATGGAGGGAGAGAGAGAGAGAGGGCGAGAGAGAGAGAGCTAAAAATCTAAAGAGGCTTATTTCATTCATTTCCAGTCTTTGCTTTTGCAGTCATCATCAGAGACTTAATTAGAACAAATTGCTCTTTCATCACCCGAGTAATTGCACCCGTTTTGTCCTCTCTCCCTGCTTCTCTCCCTTTCATCTTATTGAAACTAAATTACTTTCATTATTTCAAACACCTCCAGAAGTAACATCATCATTCTATCCAAGAGGGTCGAGCCTCAACCTAGACATCCGTGACCCTCACGAGGAGTTAATTAGGAAATTAAATATTCATTAATTGGATCCGGGTTCCTACCTATGACCTTGTGACCCAGGAAATGATCCCAGACAAAATGGTAGAGAGGTTTATTGCTGCCTTCATGTCGTGTACATCATACCCCCACCACAAGAGCAAGTCTGTTTTGAAGTAATTCTAAAATTCATCACATTTGTGTAAACGGATGTTTATTTCCTCAACATAATGTTCTACAATACACCACATCAATATTATATGGCTACAAACACAAGCCTACAGCATGATGCAATTTGTTATTCTAAGCATGTTGTTGTTGATTCTGACTTAAAACGTATTTTATCTTAATATGTTTTGCCCTGATGGTTGTGGTGATCCATTTATGGGCGCTTTAGAGTGTGTGCAGACATCTCTGATTAATAACCAAGACTCTGTCTTCTACAGAAAGACAGGTGATTCTTCAATTATTTGGAGAGCGAGAAAGAGACTAGATGGGCAAAATAGGAATGGAATCTAATATTGTGGATTAATTACCATGAGCGGACATCTCCACAGCGAGTGAAAAAGAATGTGTGCATGTTTGTGTTGAAATACTCTGAGCTGACCATTATTAATATTCATCTCCTAATCGAGTCATCTCTCTGTGCTTTCGCCACGCTCTCTCGGTTGCCGTGTTGTACTGAGCTTCTCTTTCTTGCTTTTGCAGATAACCTCCGCATCCCCTCTGACTGTGTCATTTCCTCTTTCAGCTGATAAACTGGATTTATGCTTGATCTGGTCAGAGCTGTGGAAATCGGTGTCACTCTCTTCTTCATCACGTAGCTGTGATAGGCCACCTGAGCGAGCTAAACGCATATAATCCAACATTAAAACCAGGGGATTCCACTGTGATCAGACTGTGGGAAAATGTACAATATGCACAATAGCAGTATTAAAGGGATAGTTCACCCCAACATTTTGCATCTTTTACTCACCATCGTGTTGTTTCAGCTTTGTTTTAATGTCTTTATACCAAGAAACACAAAATGAGACATGAAGCATAAAATCTAAATAAAAATGTAAACTCTTGTTTAAAATTTAAACAGACTTACAATCTCTTATTTATTACACAATGAAAGAGGACAGTGATTCACTACCAAGCTCCAAAAACAGAAAAAGTGCAACAACAGTAGTTTATCTACTATATATTACCAAAGACCCCCAATTTATCCCTATAAATCTCCAAAATAATGTTATTATTTACAGATCATTTTTCCCTCCAGTCCAACATGAGGTTGAGCAAATGATGATGATAAATCTTAATTTTTGGTACATTAACACAATTTTTGAGTGGGCTGCTTCCATTATGAATTCATATTTACTGTTACTACTCAACATAGCACAAAAAGGCAGATTGTGGAATCACTAATGTATTGCAGTGGTTTCTGAGTTGCTCCCTGAACTACTCAGCTAAGTTTCCTAAAGAAGCCTCATGTAGGTCATATTCCTTATATCCTGCATGACTGCAGCAGCTCGGCTCAGCAAAAGAGGCCAACGCAGAGGAGACTGCAGGGAAAGAAGCATGCAAGTGAAAGAATGATGTGAGACAGAAAAGAAGAGAGTGATAGTCTAGATCGGGACAGGGGTAGATGATAGATGGTCCTGAGGGGTAATATCAGTGAAACTGTGAAAGGCAGTGTTACAGTCCTGCCAGGACACCCAGAGGAAAATTGTATTGCTCAGTGGTTCTCTAGATCTGAAGACTTAATATGGGTTTTCAGTTGTTTCTGGAGGGGAGGTATCCAAAGCACATCAACTTGTCACTGGGGTTCCTCAGGGATCAGTTCTTGGACCACTCATCTTCTCTATATACACTACATAACTGGGACCCATCATTCAGGCACATGGTTTTTCCTACCATTGCTATGCTGATGATACGCAGCTCTATCTCTCATTTCAACCAGATGATCCAACAGTACCTGCTCGGCAAAAAGGTTCTTCTATGGCATCATGAAGCACCTTTATTTTTTAAGAGTGTAAGATGTTTCTCACAAAAAAATATAAACGAGTTGAGTATAGAGCTATAAAGTTAATGTGGATAGCAGCTCAGATCATCAGGAATTTCAATTTAGTTCAATGTCTTCTCAAGGCAAAACTCAAGAAGAGGAAACAGAGAAGCATTTGAGAAGTGAACAACTCTATTTTTATATCAATCTGATTACAGAAACAACTAAGAAATGAAAGATCTCATTTTAAAATGTTTAATTTCTTCAAGAGTGTGTCTGCCATAGAGAGTTTAGATTCTATATCTTACCAGGAGCACTGGAGACGGTGGGCCAGTTCTGAACCAGAACTCCTTGAGCACCCTGCATCACGGATGACTCCTCCATATGGACCGAACTGTACACAAACAAAGGAGAAAGTTTTTTCAAATGAAAACTATTAATTCACCTTTTTTTTTTTTTTAAACAAATCTTGTTTTGATTGAAATACAACATTGAAAAGCTGTGAGCTTTGTTAAATTAATACTAATAAAAGGTTTCAAGATTACTACTACTACTACTATGAAGGATCATTATTTAAAATTCTGCTCTATTTATGGGTTTCCTATATCAAAAACTAAGATATTCTTTACAGTAATGCACATTTTTTTCATACTCAAATTGTCTCAGATTCCACTCTATGAGAAAAGATTTGTCTGTAGATAATGTCCTAGATTATAAAGGACCATGTGTGGCATGAAAGTAGGGTTTATGTTTGACCTAGTCTGAATGATTGAGCGTGGGCATGTGCAGGTCTTCTGTGAGAATTGGAATCTAGAAGCTTGGATTAGAGATTAGGTCATGCTCCTCTCTGCAGTCACACTACCTCTGAGATTAAATCTTACACTCCTGGGCAAATTTCACACCAAAGACATTCTCTCTCTCTCTCTCTCTCTCTCTCTCTCTCTCTCTCTCACACACACACACACACACACACACACACACACGTGTAATTTGTGCAGTTGATCATCCTGCTTCAATTGGAAATACGCCATATTACGGAAGTAAAATGTGTTGCAAACTCCATTTTATGTTGACTCTATATACACCCACGTTTGTGTCTGCATCAGGGAAAAGCCTTAAAATCACCAGTGGCAGAAAATCAAACCAAGCAGGAGAATTCTGTTACTCTTAGAAAAGGGTGTTATCACTTGATATGTTCTCTCTCTTGCTCTGTGTGCAGATGCAAGTGTGTTAAGAAAGGATTAGCTCACTGTGCTCAGAGTGGCTGAAAACATGAAGCACTTAGATTTGTTCCCAAACATCATTCACAACGCCATAAAAAATTGGGGAGAAGTGCATTTCAGAAGGAAGCTGCTGAATGCTTCTGTTGATTTGTATGCTGGACTTAAACTGTCTCTCTATATAAATGCCTTTTTTTTTAGCTCATTCTACATTATATGTAATAAAACTAATTATGGCATACTGACATCAATAAATTTAGTATGTACACTAAACTAATAATTACAGACTTGGTAAAATGGTAAAAATTATTGATTGACTGACTGATTGATTTCTGCATTTATTTGATAAAAAAATACCGTAAAACAATATTATTACAATTTAAAATAACTGGTTTCTCACACACACACACACACACACACACACACACGTGTAATTTGTGCAGTTGATCATCCTGCTTCAATTGGAAATACGCCATATTACGGAAGTAAAATGTGTTGCAAACTCCATTTTATGTTGACTCTATATACACCCACGTTTGTGTCTGCATCAGGGAAAAGCCTTAAAATCACCAGTGGCAGAAAATCAAACCAAGCAGGAGAATTCTGTTACTCTTAGAAAAGGGTGTTATCACTTGATATGTTCTCTCTCTTGCTCTGTGTGCAGATGCAAGTGTGTTAAGAAAGGATTAGCTCACTGTGCTCAGAGTGGCTGAAAACATGAAGCACTTAGATTTGTTCCCAAACATCATTCACAACGCCATAAAAAATTGGGGAGAAGTGCATTTCAGAAGGAAGCTGCTGAATGCTTCTGTTGATTTGTATGCTGGACTTAAACTGTCTCTCTATATAAATGCCTTTTTTTTTTAGCTCATTCTACATTATATGTAATAAAACTAATTATGGCATACTGACATCAATAAATTTAGTATGTACACTAAACTAATAATTACAGACTTGGTAAAATGGTAAAAATTATTGATTGACTGACTGATTGATTTCTGCATTTATTTGATAAAAAAATACCGTAAAACAATATTATTACAATTTAAAATAACTGGTTTCTACTTGAATATATATTTAAAATGTAACTTATTCCTGTGATGTAAAGCTGAACTTTCAGCATCATTACTCCAGTCTTCAGTGTCACATGATCTTTCAGAAATCATTCTAGTATTCTGATTTGCTGCTCAAGAAACATTTCTGATTATTGTTAATAGAATGGAGAAATTCAAATAGAAAATTCAAAAGAACGTTTACTCAAAATAAAAATCTTTTATAACATTATACATATCTGTACTGCCACTTTTGAACAATATAATGCATCATTGTTAGAAATTAACACTTTTCAACTTTTAACACTAAGATAAATAACATTGCTAATCTCCCCTATTTGATTGTATTAGCATGCCAATCACTCTAATGGAGAAATTCAAATAGAAAATACAAAAGAACAACGTTTACTCAAAATAAAAATCTTTTATAACATTATACATATCTGTACTGCCACTTTTGAACAATATAATGCATCATTGTTAGAAATTAACACTTTTCAACTTTTAACACTAAGATAAATAACATTGCTAATCTCCCCTATTTGATTGTATTAGCATGCCAATCACTTTTCAATGGATAGATTAGTATGAACATAAGAGCAAATTCACCAGTCTTTGGCATCGTCTTCCATAACAGAACAGAAATGTATGTCATTTTAAATGTGAATTTTAAAATACAAGAATTAATATGGTGTGACATTTCTAATATTTGCAATCAACCAGTAATCAGGTAAAACCCATCCAAAATGATCCAAAAACAGAAAGCATGCAGAACAGAGGGGGCTGGGTGGAAAACCACCATTTAGCTGCCCCCTCTCTATCCTTCTCTGATGAATGTTTGCAGTCCAAGGTCAGGTGGTTACTGCTGCTATTACATGCTGTGTGTGTGTGTGTGTGTGTGTGGAAGCCATTTTAAAGAGCTGTGAAGCAGCAGTCAGTAAGGCTAATACATTATTAATGAGAAACACTGGACCAAATACATGATCCTCAGCTAATGTTCAAACATTCTCCTTCTCGCTTTCTCTCTGTCTGCCTCTCCTTCCCCTGCTCATTTCTGCCTGCAAATCAATGTCATTGCTTTCTCCACTGATCATTTCGCTGTTTAACATGCAAAAAGCTATTTTTGCATAAACCTGTTTGACTCTGGTGTAAATAAATAAATAAATTTAGGAGAGTAATGATAAGATAAAGGTAATGTTTGCCCTTGCAAATCTCACTCTAATGGTCTTTAACACATTGCTATGAGGTTGCTAGGGTGTTGCGATTTAAATAATTCTGATCTCTGGATATGGTTTGGAACCCTATGAATCTTAAAAACCGTTCTTATCACTTATTAAAGTACTATTTTGCATGTCAAAAAAAGAATACTTGGGATTTAGGGTTTGTTTAAATTCTAAACTCTAAAAATGAGCAATAGTAAATATTATTAATAAGAAGCCACTGGCTTTATAAAGAAACTACCAATGATAGCCTTACAAATTTGCCTTAAGACAGAGAAAGCTAAAGCATCATAAAACTGAAATTAATTTTGCAGCGGCTTCTCCAAGTACATAAATTGTGAGACAGGAATCTGATTTAATGCATGAGAATGATTTGCGTGGCTACATTAGCTCTCATTAAACCTTGCTGTAATTAGGAGGGAATCAGTGTACCACTAATGAAGATCGGAGGTCATTCAGTCACACACACAGCCCTGGCATATGTGAACTTGCTGCCCAGTCTGTTGTCTGCAATGTCCTTCGTTGCCATCTTTTTGCCAACATGGCTGCAGGCAATACTTCAATCGCCGCATGTGACCTACTTCTGCTTCCATGGAAATTGTCGCTGTATAGCTGTACTGGTCATTCAGTGGCTGCTACATCTATATCAGACCATTGGTTGATTCCCAATGAGTGGTGGATAACTATATCCTTATAGTATGCAGCACGGTCCAGTGGTTTATAGGTAATGTAATGTCTGTGCACATGACTTTCCATGATCACATCAACATCAGTTGTTTTCATAGGTAACTATAAAACAACTGAAATGTATGGAAACATTTTACCGTCCATAAAATGTCTGGAATTCACTGTCTTGTAATATGTCTTTCTTGCCTTCCATTCACCAGATTCATCCATTTAAAGAAGTCATTATTATACATTTTATGTAGTAGTTTTCCTGTGGTTAGTGCTGTCAGACGATTAATCGTGATTAATCACATCCAAAAGAAAAGTTTTTGTTTACATAAAATATGTGTGTACTGTGCATATTTATTATGTATATATAAATACAAACACATGCATGTATATATTTAAGAAAAAAATATGTTATGGTTAAAAATATTTATATTAAAAATATAAATTTAATAATATAAATATAAATATTTACATGTATATGTAAATATTTTCAAAATATATACTGTATGTGTGTGTATTTATATATACATTATAAGTATACACAGTACATACACATATTATGTAAACAAGAACTTCTATTTTGGATGCGATTAGTTGCGATTAATCGTTTGACAGCACTATTTATTTATTTATTTATTTATCCCTTTAAAGTAATAGTGTATATTCAGCAGATGACAACAAAAAGACAACAAAACCAATGCAGTCTTACCTTTGCATGCCTGCTCTGAGGGATGCTGAATATCTCCAGTCTGTATTGGGAGCTTTAGGCTGAGAAAGACAAAGACACAAAAAGAGAGAAAGAGATGACATTAAGCACTGGGATGGATCAAATAACCAATATCATCTCATTAATTAATCATGCTTGAGTGTAGTCATATGGTCATGATGGCTGCAGGACTCTGGCTTTTGAGGAAAGGGTTAGAGTTGGGTCAAGATTTCATCCATGTCTTAAACATACACATTGTTACCCTCACACAGACACACAAACATTAATGCCAATTTGAAATGCTCATCATCCAAAACAAGATTTCAACCAACCATTCAAACAAATGAGATGAATCAGGGTCATAAAACTCTAAAGGAGCAGTAACAGAAGGGTGAGATCGGTTTGAATGAGTCTCCTCAGGGAGAAGGAAACTGATGCATATCGGCAGTTAAAATGCACAAGGTGAGTGAATGTCATGAAACCTTTCAAGAACATGTCTAGGTCACATTTCATTCCAAAATCAAAAGAACAAAAACAAGACACTGCATCTTGCTTAAAGGAAATTAAGCTTATTTTAGTACCATAAAGACTTATGGCATTGCGACATTATTGTCAGCAATGAGAATATGGAAGAAATGCTTGCTTGTCATTAAATGTCCCAATGCAAAGAAGAAAAAAAAACTAAGGATCCTAAAACAGAAATTCTTGAGTCACTCTCCATAAGTGCATAAATGAAAATGTAAAATAGATTTTCTTTATGCAAAATTGGAATATAAAATACTAAAATATTTTTCCTTTATAATTTTAGGGTGAATCTTTATGTTTACCTAGGTGTGGTATGATACGGCCTTTGCCCCTTTACAATCAATGTAAAATCTCCTTGCATTTAAAAGGCACAGTAGGACATTTCAGCTTGTATTATGCTGCCCAGATTTTCAGTACTATCAACATTTATATATACAAAAAAAAGGCAGGCATAGCATCTGTGCTCCCTACCCGTCCTTTTGTCACCCATTTTCCCTCTCACAAACATCTCCTGGAGGACATTTATCAATGTGAAATCCAATTCAAAATGTAATCAGCAGGGCCTGCTTTTCCTCCACACAACACACAAACACACACACATCCATCATACAACCCTGCAAGACAACTACTATACACACCAGCTAGTAGTCATGCACAAAAACATCACATACTAACACTGATGTTCAACCTATCATGAACCTTTCATAGATGGTATACAAACTGTCAAATAAAGCATTTTATAAAGAAAGGTTGAATATCAATCAGTTTCAAATAAATGCACCAGGTCTGTAATGACCACATTTCAATGGCCAAACCTTTAATATCAAGGGGAAAACATGTAAAAAAAAAAAAAATGTAATGCAAAAATGCAACAACAAAATAACAAACCCAGAGGGTTTTAAATGTTTTTAACCATCTGATACACTAACTGTTTTACAGTAAATAAGCATATGCAGGAGGAAGACTTTTGAAAGATTCTTGGCTTAAATCCTTTGAAGAAATTAAAGACATTCAAATAAAGTGAATATGGTAACAGAGAAGGTTGCTGAGCAAAGAAACTGGTGATCTGTTTTTATTCACCTCACAGGTCTTTGATTTATCATTGTGTGTGTAGCAGATAATGAGCTCAGTCTGATCTCGTCTCACTAGCAGTTCCTTACTCTTCTCTTCCTTATTTTCTCTCTTCTTTCTCTCTCTCTCAGTTCCCTTCTGAGTGGACACACCTCGCCTAGATACAGCATTTGCACCTCTGCACCAACCAATCAAAATCCTTCCGTCCTCTTCTTTCCAAACCGAACCAGCCAATAAGCCACCAGAAACGCGGAGCTCAGCTCCACTGCCACTTAATCACACACAGGGAGAACAAACATGACTGACATTTAATGAGAACAGCTGAAATGAGCCAGTAATTACTTCACAAATAAGAGGCGCTCACACAGAGAAACTGTTTTCACATACAGTAATCCTTGAAACACTCACAACCCAATCAACAACACAACATAAATGCGATTATGAACGTGGTTTTGCGCAGCTTCTCATTGAACTAAGGCTCTGTGTAGTAAATGCTGCTCCATCTGAAAGCACGCATGTGATGGAGACTTACAGCTGATTACAGAACCGGCTTTACTGACAAGATGTGCATGAATATCGCATGTGATTTATCGTGCAGCCCTAATTTACAGTGGAAGCTATGGTCAATCTAACAGGGTTTACCAACACAGAAAGAGAGTGGTTCCTTTCATAAAATAAAACAAAACATAAAATCTTTAATTTCTAACCACCATAATCCATCCATCCATTATCAGAGGACCAATCATGCTAACCTGTGTTGACAGATTAAAGGCCTAGCAATTGGTTTTGGTGGATGATGTCCAACATGAAGCTGTGTAACTAAACTGAAGCTAGACTGCAAAGTCTCTCTAGAGAGATTTAAGTGTGGGTACAGAGAAACTGGAGTGTTGTTTGAGCTTCACACCTCTAAATATAAACACACCCAGCTGTCCTAAAACAGCGCACTGCAGAACAGGCTGGAGAGAGGGAGGGCGAGAGAACAAGCTTAAGAGAGAGAAAGAGAGGAGAAAAATAGAGCTGCAAGGCTGATGCCAAGATAACTGAACCCTGATGAGGCCACTGTCCGAGAAAACAAAGAACTCATGAGAATCAACATCTGAACTCTTTCTCATGAGGTTAACATCCTCAACAGTTCATAGTTGATCTACCACATCTGTTTCTTTCACTCACTATCCAAATATGATTGACCAATGCTTTATATTGTCTGAACTGGATTTTGAATAATGTTGATTACCTGGTGAATAAATTGTCATGTTTGGATTCATTCTGAATTACTCTGAAATAATTTTCTCAAGTAGATAAAGTGAAGGTCTATGTTACTGTAAATCTGCGTCCAGTGTTCAGTACATACTAGATTTCAGGTTAGATAGAGAAGGTGGGATTCTAGGTGGACGCAGCAGGTGGGATTCTTGATTTCTGACTAACTGCTTGACTTGCTAAGCTGTTATGCAGTCGCGTTCACTGTAGGGGGCTAGACAAAACTACTATTGAATTAAATAGCAAGCATGGGCGCATTAAATAATATTAGTCATAATCTCTGGCTAATGATCAGACTGGTGAGTTTGCAACCATGAGATCCATGTTAATGGCAGTGCATGACTTTGAGCAACATAGATTCCTAATGAACAAGTAAAATATAAAGTAACGAGTTCAATAGAATGATCAAACATGTATCTAAATTTGATTATCGAAAACTGATGTGTAAAAGGAAATAAAAGGAAAGAGTTACACACAGGAATCCTTCTGCCACACCAATGGCTACCATCTTTGGACCAGTGGGTGGTCGCAACAGAGCGCTTCTCTCTAAATTCATAACTGATGAAATGCAATGTGATGACAGCTGTAAACAAGTGGAAAGAGAGTCTGATACCCTAAATCATCTGCACACGCATACATTCTGCAGTTCACACTGAAGGCTGCTGCTGTGAATTAATGAGGCACAAAAAGAAAAAGAAAAAAATGCTCCAATATAACAGGATCCATTACTGAGCCCTGGTATACACCAAGCAAAACACCTGTTCTTTCCACTGCTGAAACAGGCCTGTAGCGTTAATGCAAAATGTCAGCAATACAACTAACAACTTCACTAAACTGTAAATATTTTTTCAAAGTTTTAAATAAAAAATATTTTTGGAGTATGTATTACTTGTGTCTCATTATAATAAATTGTGAAATTTACTAGCAATTTCTGAGTGAAAACTGTTTCTACACCAATTTAGTGTGTGAGTGTGTGTATATTTGGAAGCAAAACAAAAAAATGTTGGGGCTACTCCTAAATCATCAACACATCTGAGGGTGAAAAGGTACCACAACACTGAAGAGAAGAGAATTTCTCCTCTCTTTATGCATGGATGAGGCGGATAGATGGATGAGTCACTTAAAGGATGTTATAACAGTGTGGGCACTGCACACACCTGTATTGCCGTAGCATCGGGCATGCTCAGTCTGCGCACAAACTGCCCACTCTGTCCTGTGAAGAAACGGTCTGCCCCCGAGCCCCAAGTACCACTCAACGGCCGGCCCGTATTGTAGAACATAAAGGTGTCACTTCCTGAGGTGGCGGTCAGGCAGGTCTTATAGCAGTATGTTTTGGTTAAAGAGCCATTTCCTCGGACCTCAATGTAGTGTGGTTCCACTTTCAGGTCTCTCCGCATCACCGCAGACTGTTGCTGGACTGTGACCCCGCCAGCAGCGCCACCACCTCCACCTGCGGCTCCACCTCCTCCGCCACCTGCAGCCACACTACCACCTCCACCGTCTTTGGGTGCCTTCTTCACTGTAGTCTTCTTTTTCTTCTTGGACCCACAGCAAGGTGAGCAGGAGCAAGCATCTGGTTGGCTGCAGTAGGCATGGCAGCGAACAATTGCTAGGACGAAGATGGTGAGCAAGAAAACAAAGGTGGTTGCACTCAGGGCAATGATAAGATAGAGGGTTACATGGGAGAATATCATTGTGCCGTGTGGCCTGATAATGCGTTTTGGGTCTGGGGCCACTTTGGGTGGGAGCTCCATAACGGCAATGTTGATTGTTGTAGATGCAGAGCGGGGAGGCAAACCATGATCTCGTACATGCACTGTGAGGCTAAAGACAGTAGAATTGTCCTCGTTTACTCGCCGTGTTGTGCGGATTTCACCTGTGTACTCATGCACCTTAAACACGTCCAATTCCAGTGGGTGATGGAGGCTGTATAGCAACCAGGCATTTTCTCCAGCATCTAAGTCCCAAGCCAGGACACGGGAAACAAGGACTCCTGCCTCTGAGTTGCGCAAAATAGTCTCTGTGGAGTGTGAGCCGTTTGCCGCTGGGCGAACAAATTGCGGGCTGTGGTCGTTGGAGTCCATGATGTAAATATAAACAGTTGCCACTCTGCTCAAAGGTGGCACACCGTTGTCTTGAGCTTTAACCTGGAAATGAAACTCACGCAACTTCTCGAAGTCAAACGATCGCAGTGCATACACCTCACCTGAGGCAGGTTTGACAGAAACATATGATGCCACTGAAATACCATGGTTGTTGTCATTTAGGACGGTGTATGTGATGCGAGCGTTTTCGCCAGCATCGGGGTCTGTTGCCTTGACGACACACAGAGGTGCACTGGGCACATTGTTTTCTAAGACATAAACAGTGTATGAAGTCTGTTCAAAACGTGGTGGATTGTCGTTTACGTCTGCCACTTCTACTCGTACCGTCATTGACGATGAAAGAGGTGGCGTTCCACCATCCGTGGCTGTAACTGTGACGTTGTATGATGCTATTGTCTCCCGGTCCAGGAAGGCAGAGGTAACAATGGTGTAATGGTTTCGGAATGATTTGATTTTAAAAGGTAGATTTGGGGGGATGATGTCCAAGCTGACCTGCTTGTTTTGTCCAGAGTCTTTGTCATTTATGCTTATTAAAGCCACCACAGCGTCTGCACGAGCATCCTCCCGAACTGGACTGGAGAGTGAGGAGAGCACAATCTCAGGAGGGTTATCATTCATCTGAGGGTGAAAAGGTACCACAACACTGAAGAGAAGAGAATTTCTCCTCTCTTTATGCATGGATGAGGCGGATAGATGGATGAGTCACTTAAAGGATGTTATAACAGTGTGGGCACTGCACACACCTGTATTGCCGTAGCATCGGGCATGCTCAGTCTGCGCACAAACTGCCCACTCTGTCCTGTGAAGAAACGGTCTGCCCCCGAGCCCCAAGTCCCACTCAACGGCCGGCCCGTATTGTAGAACATAAAGGTGTCACTTCCTGAGGTGGCGGTCAGGCAGGTCTTATAGCAGTATGTTTTGGTTAAAGAGCCATTTCCTCGGACCTCAATGTAGTGTGGTTCCACTTTCAGGTCTCTCCGCATCACCGCAGACTGTTGCTGGACTGTGACCCCGCCAGCAGCGCCACCACCTCCACCTGCGGCTCCACCTCCTCCGCCACCTGCAGCCACACTACCACCTCCACCGTCTTTGGGTGCCTTCTTCACTGTAGTCTTCTTTTTCTTCTTGGACCCACAGCAAGGTGAGCAGGAGCAAGCATCTGGTTGGCTGCAGTAGGCATGGCAGCGAACAATTGCTAGGACGAAGATGGTGAGCAAGAAAACAAAGGTGGTTGCACTCAGGGCAATGATAAGATAGAGGGTTACATGGGAGAATATCATTGTGCCGTGTGGCCTGATAATGCGTTTTGGGTCTGGGGCCACTTTGGGTGGGAGCTCCATAACGGCAATGTTGATTGTTGTAGATGCAGAGCGGGGAGGCAAACCATGATCTCGTACATGCACTGTGAGGCTAAAGACAGTAGAATTGTCCTCGTTTACTCGCCGTGTTGTGCGGATTTCACCTGTGTACTCATGCACCTTAAACAAGTCCAATTCCGGCGGGTGATGGAGGCTGAATAGCAACCAGGCATTTTCTCCAGCATCTAAGTCCCAAGCCAGGACACGGGAAACAAGGACTCCTGCCTCTGAGTTGCGCAAAATAGTCTCTGTGGAGTGTGAGCCGTTTGCCGCTGGGCGAACAAATTGCGGGCTGTGGTCGTTGGAGTCCATGATGTAAATATAAACAGTTGCCACTCTGCTCAAAGGTGGCACACCGTTGTCTTGAGCTTTAACCTGGAAATGAAACTCACGCAACTTCTCGAAGTCAAACGATCGCAGTGCATACACCTCACCTGAGGCAGGTTTGACAGAAACATATGATGCCACTGAAATACCATGGTTGTTGTCATTTAGGACAGTGTATGTGATGCGAGCGTTCTCACCGGCATCAGGATCTGTTGCCTTGACGATGCACAAAGGTGCACTGGGTGCATTGTTTTCTGAGACATAAACAGTGTATGAAGTCTGTTCAAAACGTGGTGGATTGTCGTTTACGTCTGCCACTTCTACTCGTACCGTCATTGACGATGAAAGAGGTGGCGTTCCACCATCCGTGGCTGTAACTGTGACGTTGTATGATGGTATAGTCTCCCGGTCCAGGAAGGCAGAGGTAACAATGGTGTAATGGTTTCGGAATGATTTGATTTTAAAAGGTAGATTTGGGGGGATGATGTCCAAGCTGACCTGCTTGTTTTGTCCAGAGTCTTTGTCGTTTATGCTTATTAAAGCCACCACAGTGTCTGCACGAGCATCCTCCCGAACTGGACTGGAGAGTGAGGACAGCACAATCTCAGGAGGGTTATCATTCATATCCAGCACCTCCACCACCACTTTACAGTGCACTGCTACGGCCCCTTGGCCTCTATCTGCTGCCTGGATATACATCTCATAGCTGTTGGTTTCTTCATAGTCCACATTGCTTTTAACTCTAATTTCTCCACTGTCTGTGTCTACAGAAAACACCTGCCTCACTCTATCTGGCGTGTAAGAGCTAAATGAGTAATACACCTCCCCATTGGAGCCCTCATCTCTATCTGTGGCGTTTAATTTAATTACCAGCGCGCCAACAGGAGAGTTTTCCCGCAGTTTCACTTTGTATACGGAACTGCCGAAGACTGGCACGTTGTCATTGGTATCCAAAACGCGCACGTTGATTTTGGCTGTGCCTGAGCGCGGAGGAGATCCGCCGTCAGTAGCGGTGAGTAGAAACTGGTGCGACTGCAAAAGCTCACGGTCGAAAGGCTTTTTCAGCACGAGCTCTATGTGTTTTCCGTCCGCAGGTGGTTTGGTTGAATCGAGCGCCAGGTGTTCGTTTGAGGTGAGGCGATAATGGCGCACGGAATTTGAGGCGTCGTCAGAATCCTGCGCGCCCTCAATGGAAAACCGCGCGCCTGGCTGTGCGCCTTCGGAGATCTCCAACTGGTACTCGTCTCGCGGGAAAAGCGGCGAGTTGTCATTTGCATCCAAAATCTCAACATCCACGTTGTGCTGTTCAAATGGGTTTTCTAACACCACGTCGAGACTAAGCGTGCAGGTGCCGCTGAATTCACAGAGCGTTTCGCGGTCAATCCGGTCGCTTATAACAAGCTTACCAGTTTTGTGGTTGATGCTGAAGTATCGCCTCGCACTGTCGGAGCTGATTCTGATCCGACGAGCCGAAAGCTTTCGCAGATCCAGCCCGAGATCCCGAACAAGATAACCAACGACAGTGCCGCTCTCCAGCTCCTCCTGAATGCTGTAGCGAATTTGTGCATTTGTAAGGACACTTAGTAGAACAATGAAGAAACAAAAACAAAGAGGCACGTTCTCTTTTATGCAGCTACATCGCCCTGCAACAGCCATCGCAAGCTGGCAACATTCACAGACGGATTAAAAACCGCTTTCCGCCTTAAGAGCTCCCCGCGCAACAGCTCCAAACCACGGCATCCAAAAAACGGGCGGACTATGTGCAGGATGACCAAAGCCTCCGCTGCGCTGCCTTTTTAAACAGACATTTTCCTGCTTCATCCATGTTCTCTCTTTTGTTTTCGCCCCAGCTCTTTTTTCTTCTCTCCTCTCCGCGAAGCTGACTCTTGTTTCCCCTCACAAGGGTGCTGCCTATCGCTCCCTCTCTCTCTCCTGTCCCCCCTCCCTCCCTTACCCTGTGCTGTACAGGCGGGGGATGGGAGCAACGCGCTCTAACCAGCGTAGCTCACTGCATTTCAGCACCTCCGAACAAAAACATCGACAAACCTATGCGCCACGAAGAATAAAAAAACACAAGTATAGTAAGAAAATTATCGCTTTCTCTCGCCTTTTACAGCATTCGTCTTGTTTTCAAAACATTCTCATTAATATCGATTTAAAACAAGGCTGCATTCAATCACAGAGACAGTGCCACCGCCCTTTTTTCATTGTCTCCTCTTCTCAGCGCACAGCTGAGGTGACTAGATGGGATTCTGTACAGAAAATTGCTCACATTAAATGACATTTCACCTACATACGAACGACGGATTATATTTTATCACAACAACATATTTGACTTTTTAACATATAAATTTGATTTGCAATGTCCTGACTAGTTTGTTCTCGCCTTTCATTTCAGAAAGCCATCTCTTCTCACTGTCTATGCATTAGATACTGCTGACAGCCTTTATAGTTAGCCGTCAGCATTCACTCGCTGGCCACTCACTCGCTCTTCCTACTGTCCTCCAAACTGACAGATTAAATTGTCACCGATTACAAATGGAGCATCTCTGACTGCTTTGCCTCCCCTACACATTTCCTTCCACTCTCACTCTCTCTCTCCTCTTTTGCTTTTAACATGGGGCTCATCCACTCGTTCATTTTTATGTACAACACAGGTGCAGGGATAAACGTTCTGATGCAAGCCAGCCCACCAACATAATGCCACTTTCCTCTTCTGTACCTGTGAACATGAAAAAAGTGCACACATACACTACGTGCAATTTAGCCATATTTTTCCAATTGATAATCAACAGCAAACCAGAGGAATATAAAAAATGAGGCAAACGCAACAAAGCGATTCATCCTAAGGATGCAACATGAGAAATGCTGCAATACAAAGTTACAAGAAAAAAAAAACAGAAAAAAACAGGCTAAAATAGAGATAAAAGAAAGTATAAAAGAATAAGCTGAAAATTCCCTTTCTTTTTTAAAAATAAATATATAGAGTTAGGGATGCTAACGGTAAAGATGACGGTTCGAGAAAGTGATTTTGAGCCACGGGGCGCCGCTCATTCACCAAACGCAGGCATTATTAGTTTAAGACATCCAAAGAGCCATAACAAATCAAAGATATAAAAAGCAAACTAAAATACCGCACATTCCTAATACGGTTTGTGGGTCCAGTTCTGTTGCAGGCCTTTTGATGCCAAGTTTCAAACGAATAACGGTACCTCACAGGAACCAATAAAACTCCTTAATTAATCAAGGCCAGGCGGGAAGTTACATCAGACCGCCAACAGTCCTGACACTGTATCTATTAATGTCCACTGGGGCTATTAGATATCCATTGGAAGCTATAAACTCTGGGCAGTGTATTTGTCTCTCTCTCTCTCTCTTTCCAGTCAGACATTAGCACACATCTCACACATCCGAGCCGCCAGCTCACGCCGTCTCTGGGCAGAAGTGACCAGACTATGGATTTTCACGGTGTATTGCAATGTGACTACGAATGACAGTTAATGATGACTTGAAACGATGATGACCTGAGCTCATGTAAATTCAATTAAAAACAGGAATTCGATTCAATTATAATGTCTCTTTCGTCTAATGTGATAAGCACGACGAGTAATCGCCTAAGGCAGTCCTAAACACCTGCCTACCTTTTGTAGCCAAGACTTGAAGGTATATGACTACACAGAAATAAACATACCCTGACAAATATTTACTTGATTATAAAATGTGACAACTAGCGATGTTGACGACAAGTGATGTCTGGCAGGCAGGGGCGGACTTACCCATTAGGCAAAGGTAGGCGACCGCCTTCGGCCCCCAAAAGCCAAAGGCCCCCTAAAATGCTTTTCATATAGGATATGCGCATTAAGCGCGGACACGCGAACGTTTGCTGTTTAGGGTGTTTATTATCACGACAACCGTCCGAGTCTGTGGCGCCTGTAGGGCTGTACGCACTGTGCGTACCATGAGCGCTCAGACTGACCTGAGATCTGCCCCGCAAACATTTCAGCAGTTATTATAGTGTCCCGTATTTCTGTCGACTGAACCATGCCGTTAATTATGAATTTATCAGTCTTTTGCATGCCGAAGTCAATTTCTGCATAGAAATATTACGCCAAATAGAAGTAGAAAATCGTGCTATACGCACTTTCATGAGACCGGGTTAGCCTACAACAATGAATTTGTTGGCTATTTTACAAATGGGAACACAACGAATTCATGACAATGTTTACATTCAAGCTACCCGTAAAATTTATAGTGAAAAGTACTTTAAAAGCGTCTGGAATGCAATAAAGTAATTTTAAAGCTGTTTCTTAAAGCATTTGCTGCATGGATAAAAAATATAAATAATTAACATATCATACAAAATTGCGTTGCAGCAAATCCTTTACATTTTAAGGTATTCAGAACAGAGCAACATAAAAATCAGAAAAAGCAGCTATACAATTATAGGACAAAGTTTTACATATATGCCATTATAATT
>NW_015549848.1:289713-290924 GCF_001515605.1 Sinocyclocheilus anshuiensis
AATAAATGTATTTTAAAGTTTAGAATTAGACAGCCTTTGCACACAGGCTTACGCTGAAAACAACAAAATGGAACCTCAAGGTTGATCTAGGAAAACGTGTGCAAATGTATAGGGCCCCATTCCTATATTTTGCCTGGGGCCCCCAATTCACTAAATCCGCCCCTGCTGGCAGGCTTTGCTGTACAAACAGCAGTGCTATGTTTAGGTTGATGTTTAGACGGAATGACCTAAAAGAACCTGGTGCTTTGAGTCATCATACCACAAGGCGAGTAAAAGCTCCCCCACATTCCACCATTTCTCGCCTCAGCTCTCCTCTCTCTGCCTCTGGAGAATCTGCGTGCCCACGACAAGACAGAACGCAGCGACGCGCTCTGATCAGAACGGTGTTTAGAAGAAAGACAGACAGAGAGCGAGCGAGCGAGCGAGAGGGTCCAAAACCTCTTAATTGCTTTAAAACAAAATCAAAAACAAAAACAAACCAATACAACCAGTTCAAACAGTTCCAAAGTACATAGTGTGTGTGTATATATATATATATATATATATATATATATATACATATTATATATATATATATAGAGAGAGAGAGAGAGAGAGAGAGAATTAAAAAATTTTCTAGCAACTTTATTTAACAAAAAGATTACTCACATAAAATAATTTTTTCACATTTTTTAAACCATTTTATAAAAAGAGTGCAAAATGAAATTCATTTTTAATAACGGAACACAAAGCTCTTTTATGACACCATATTCTTTCAAAAATATTTAAAGAGTCCATAGCTTTGTAAAAACGAAAATCAATTAAAAGCCTTGATTTGATCATAGCTGTAAACACCTTTTCAACATTATATTCACTTTTTTTTTTTTGCTCAATTTTATCTCTTCTGCTAATGTAAATGGCCATTTTGGCTTTACCCAAAATAAAATGTAACAACCGACAATCATACTTTCGTTTTTGAACATATTTAAAGCCCAAAATAAAAGTTTGTACAGAAAACTTCTCATTAAAACAAATAAAAATATTTTGCAAACCATCAAATAAAGGCTTAAGTCTTGATCAATACAAAAAGGTATGAAAAATGGTCTCGCTCTGAAAACAAAAAGGACATTCCCTTTCATGGGAACTTCGAACTGCCTCCTCTAGGGGTCGCTATGGGGAACGCCTCGTCGTGACCCGTGTCTGAAGCATACATTGAAAAAACACCAACTCGT
>NW_015549848.1:291058-291562 GCF_001515605.1 Sinocyclocheilus anshuiensis
GATCAGCCCAGCAAAAGCAGGAAATGTCTGAGGGGGGCAAAGAAGCTGAGGCTGAGCCTTCCCAATCCTCCTGCCCGGCGTATGATGAGCTTTGAAAGTTCTGGATCGTGCCACGGCGAGGTTTTACTTGCTGTGAAGCGGGCGAAGAAAGTGACGTCGCGAGGTCATCTCGATGAATGTTATTTTTCTGGCCATAACCCTCCAGCTCAGGTGAGCCTTCCTTTCTTCCTGATCTCCGCTCTCCGTGCTACTAAGCAGGCCACCTCTGATAGCGGCAGGTCCATGGCCTATGGTAGTGACGGAGAAACATCTGTGGGTGAACCTAGCAGATATCGGGAAAAAAGAGAGGGGCTTTCTTCTCGATGTGCCGGTTTCACCTTCTGTATTTTTGGTACCTCCGTTGAGACGGTGGTCGAGAAGTTCAGGGAGGAAAAGGCACGCTCAGCGGCCTTCACGAAGGTCCAGGTCTGAGCCCGAACAACCCAGGGGTCCTGGCCCATCTCT
>NW_015549848.1:292238-292910 GCF_001515605.1 Sinocyclocheilus anshuiensis
TATTTTTAAAATCCATGTTATGGTAAGTGTGCACGTGAAGTCTTTGTACACTTTCTAAAATCCACACTGTGGTAAGTTCGCACGCTAGTACTTTGCGTTCTTTCTAAAATCCTGTATGGTGAGGGTTACGCGCGGCAGTTTCGTGCCCTTTCTTGAGTTGGTTAAAGCCCCGGTTCCACCTTGGGCACCACTCCACCTATGTATCCTCTGGATACCTACTTTAACAGGGTGTTGCTACTAGGGGTCTGTTGAGACAGTTCCTTTAGCATATGCAGAGCATGCGGTAGCCCCTGTGTGACAGGCCAAGACTTAGTATGATTCTAGGCTCTTGGTCGTATTCCCTTATAGGAATCTATTCCTGATTCCAAGCCTTGAGCTCTACCCCGGGCCCAGGAGTTCTGGCTGTAACAGGTAAGTTTTTGGGGTATGTAGCCTAGGCCTTTCGCTGTAGGGAATAATGTCACTGACAGCCGTCTAACGTCCCAGGGGCAACTCCCATGGCAAAATGGTAGAGTTGGTACTTAGTGCTCGCCATGGTTTCTGGCATGCACTCCCCTCAGCATGGTGGCATGGGTATACCGTTCCCCATAGTGACCCCTAGAGGACAGAGTTCGAAGTTCCCATGAAAGGGAATGTCTCAGGTTACATATGTAACCATGGTTCCCTGAGTAG
>NW_015549848.1:292926-294686 GCF_001515605.1 Sinocyclocheilus anshuiensis
TGAAAGGGAACATCTCAGGTTACGTATGTAACCATGGTTCCCTGAGTAGGGAACGAGACACTGCGTCCTCTAGGTTTCTTGCCATTCGAACACTGCCACACTGCCAATCGAACTGTATAATGAATTAGAGCTATTTATACTGCAGATGTGACTTGCCTCATTTAAAAATATTTTATATATAAATTTATATGTAATTATATTAAAAATGTAATTTATAGCATTCGATGCAAACTGTGAAAAGAAAACCACAGACAACTATTCAATTTACAAAAATATTCTTTGCACATTCAAAGTCACAAAATGTATTCTTATATATTTTGCTCCGTAAAGGTGAGCTCTGACTGCGCTGCCCTGACATTTCACAGACGCTCCCCGTGGGACACACACGGCTGTTTACGCCCATTTCAAAGAGGAGGAAGAAAAAAAATCTGTGATAATCTCGCCAATTATGCACACAAGCTGATCCAAACACCTGGCCTTTCTTTCGAGGTCTGTCTAGCATGTACACGCACACACATTCTCTCACTGTCGTTTTCTCTCTCTCATTGTGCTGTGATGCATTTGTACAACATTGACATCTCCCTGTCTTACCTGTTGGAACTGCATTCATCTGCTGTCTGCTGCTAATTGTTTTCCCCCTCTCTTGGGGTTTTAGATGAAGTTATCTCTCCTACTTTCTGCTCAAACGGACACTTTTCAGACTCAACAAAAATATGCTGTTTTGCTCCTTCTGAAGCCAAATTTCATGCAAATCAGTGTCTTAAATGTTATGCAATGGCTGAATATTTCTATATTAGGAGATTTTTATCAACAAATCAATCCCTTCATTCTGCAATTCTCATCGACCACCCTAAACCATTTATTCACTTACTCTGAAATTTGTCTGTACAACGTTAAAGTTTTACAAACTTTACAAACCTTAACTTCAACTTCCTCAGATTTTCTTAGCTGTTCTAGATGTAAACAGGACATACACACATTACTTACATGCAGTGGCATCCACAAGTCTGAGACCAGTTTTTTGTGCTTTAAAACACAAAAGCAAATAAACTTTCAGGATTAACCATTTTACTAAAATTGGATAGATAGATGGATGGAAAGATGGATAGATAGATAGATATATAGATAGATAGATAGATAGATAGATAGATAGATAGATAGATAGATAGATCTCATTATCGCTCTGTATCAGAGTCTCACCAGAGTTACTGTTAGATATTAATTTCCAGCTCTACTCACTCATTATAAAGGACTCTGAAATATTAACGCTGGGTCATTACAGTGCAGTTATTGCCCCTTTAATAAGACATTCATTAGACTGCAATAATAGCTGTTATGTAGAACAGAGCTTTGCAGGCCCAGCTTTTAGATTGTCACACAGTTGTTAGAGGTGAGTGAGTAGAAACGTTTATGAGAGTGACTTCTCTATAATTCATGTGTTGAATTGTCCTCACGTGTCTTTATAAAATGAGGGTCATTATGGGAGTGTGTGAGTCAGTTTTGTCTGTCTAAAAAATGTGTGTGAGTCAGTTTTGTGACTTCTGTTTGACTGGGGCTTCCCTCTTCATTGTCACACTGCTCAGGGCCATGAGTGATGACCTCACTGCACTCATCATTCACAGTAAAAGATGACATCAACAGAAGACCACCATGCTCTATTCAACTATTTATTTATTTATTTTTACTACTATGTGTATCTAATTGGATATTTCCATAGACGTTATAGAAACAAACACGTGTAAAAAACAAAACAAAAAAAA
>NW_015549848.1:295102-308078 GCF_001515605.1 Sinocyclocheilus anshuiensis
ATAGATAGATAGATAGATAGATAGATAGATAGATAGATAGATAGATAGATCTCATTATCGCTCTGTATCAGAGTCTCACCAGAGTTACTGTTAGATATTAATTTCCAGCTCTACTCACTCATTATAAAGGACTCTGAAATATTAACGCTGGGTCATTACAGTGCAGTTATTGCCCCTTTAATAAGACATTCATTAGACTGCAATAATAGCTGTTATGTAGAACAGAGCTTTGCAGGCCCAGCTTTTAGATTGTCACACAGTTGTTAGAGGTGAGTGAGTAGAAACGTTTATGAGAGTGACTTCTCTATAATTCATGTGTTGAATTGTCCTCACGTGTCTTTATAAAATGAGGGTCATTATGGGAGTGTGTGAGTCAGTTTTGTCTGTCTAAAAAATGTGTGTGAGTCAGTTTTGTGACTTCTGTTTGACTGGGGCTTCCCTCTTCATTGTCACACTGCTCAGGGCCATGAGTGATGACCTCACTGCACTCATCATTCACAGTAAAAGATGACATCAACAGAAGACCACCATGCTCTATTCAACTATTTATTTATTTATTTTTACTACTATGTGTATCTAATTGGATATTTCCATAGACGTTATAGAAACAAACACGTGTAAAAAACAAAACAAAAAAAATTTATTTAAATAACTTACACAATTAGATATATTTTCTCCACATTTAAATCAAATTCTACGTTTTTATTGTACAATTTACTGTAAACCTCTTTGGATATTTGTATTGATTAAAGCTTTGCAATGGTATAATCTACATGAAAATATCAAGCCATATATGTTTGTTATAGAAATATATTCATGTAACATTTGACTTGTTCTTAATGTTAAATAAATGTTTTATTAAAAATAAAAATAAATTAATATAATTAATTAAAAATGTATTTTATATAAATATAGAATTCTGTAAAAAATATCTAATGAAATTCTACATTTGTATTGTACAAGTGAATGTAAACAACTTTGGATATTTGTATAGATTCAAACTTTGCTATATTATAAGCTACACATAAAAATATCAATATCACGTTTAATAAAGTTCAGCTTTTTCCTCTCCTAACATTTATTTTTTTTGTCTATCATCCTTTACTATTTTATTTCTAGGAGACCTGAATATTAATTAGATATAGGCTGAAAGACCAAGAAGAAGAAAATACTCTGGGTGTGTCAGCATGAACTGGACGTTGCCAAACAGAGGATGGGTAAAGTCAGACCTCTATGGGTACAAAGAAGAACTGCAGGTCTGCATAACTCATATCAGAATGCATGTCATCATGAGGCAAAGCAGCAATGGGATGGAATAAAAAAATCCCTTTTTGCAAATTTCACCTCTAAACATTGTTATGCTCTTATCCTCAATACTGCCAGACATTTCCATGTTTCTCCTGCAGTGTGATCTATTTTTAAAACAACCTATTCTCCCTTCATCCTTTCCTTCTCAGCTACCCTTAAATAATGGCTTTACTGTAGAATAAACTGACACATCCTGACCAATCATGAAACTATTCAAATTTAAAGTGAAAATTTAAAGGCAAGTGAGAAGTGAGTGAGAAGGCAAAATATATGTATCTTCTTTCTATCGTTCTACATTGGTAAACATCAAAGTATGCACTAAAAAAATGTGTAGAAACAATTTACATTCAGAAATTGTTAGCAAATTTGACAGTAACAAAGAAACACCAAGAAACTAAACATTACATTAAGTAGAAAATACTGAAATTGTATCTTATTGTAAAATATACTCAAATAATCTTTTATTTACAACTTCAAAAAAGAATTTATTTTAAAGAACTGTAATTAAATTGAATCATTGTCAGAACAATTTTTTACATTATTTCTCTAATAATTAAAACTCCCAAGACAGGCATTACTAATCATAGCCTAGATTTTCAAAAAAGCATTCAAACTTCTAGCTCATCTTCAAAAGGACATTTTAGGAACAGCAGAATAAATAAAACATTCAGAATTCTCTGTTCTATTCTCTGCAGGCATAGCTAAACACACCCAAAACGCTCTCTGCTTCTGTAAACCAACGTGATCCCTGGATCTGTGATCCCAAAGCACGTGTAATTTCTCCTCCATTACATTTCTCCGTCAGAGAACAGTCCATGATTTTACTAAACACAAAACAAGTCATCCTCCGGGACCCTGATAAACCCTGCTGCCTCAGCACTGGCTGCCCTTCAGAAGCCTGATTCTAAAAAAAGACGCCTGTGGAGGTGAAACAAAGCTATCAGGCAATGCAGACAAGCCTCAGTAGTCCTCTGCACAGACAGAGCTGCAAAGCCACTACCGAGAACCCCATAAATGCTGTGTATGTGTGTGAAAGCCAGAATAAATCAAGCAGCCAGGTTTTCCATTATTTTTCTCTTTTCTTTTTGCTGCTTACCCTACAAGGACAGTTCTAGAGTCAGTGGACATTCAGGGCTTAGGACAGATAAATAACGGTATATATACATTTCAGAATGAATGCTGAAACATTATAATAGCATAGTGTAAGTGTTTTCAAGCGAAAAGGCACCAGAAGCAGCACTTTTAATCTTGTATTAATCTCTGTATTCATGTATTTAAAAAACCTAAAATAATAATAATAATAATAAATAAATTACTAGTAAATTTCAAAAATAATTACAAAAACTGAAGAAAAAAAAACACATTGATTTAAACATAAGATTTTTAAGTAAAAATACTAAAATAGTAATTTATTGCAAGATGGACTCTTTTTATTTACAGTTTTGAAAAACAATTATTTTCACCCTTTAATAGTTTTGTACATTAACAGCACAGTACACATAACAGTTGGGTTGCTGCAAGATTATTGTTTTATTTAGAAGGTTGTTAAATGAGTGCATCAGGGGGAAAAAAATAGCTGCTTAGTTTGCCAACCTATTGTTACGTCCTCCCCTTTTGGTCTAGGGGTAAATGGGAACGACGAACAATAAATAGTGGAGAGACTTTGAGGATCTCCAGCTCTCCAGGCCCAGAAATCACAACCAACCACAGATTTGAGTTTGAAAACGGCTTGGGTGCCTTTTAATTTTAACTCAATCAAGGGATTCAAAAAAAGGATAACATTAATAAAAAAGTAACAGTAAATACAAACAAAGAAACATTACCTCGGGAGGAGGGCCCGAACAAAAGAAAATCAAAAAAAAAACAATACCTCTACCTAAAAGGGGAAAATATTAAATGACCTATACATTAAAGAAAATAAACAAAACAACATATAACTTCCCTCACTCCCTAACTAACCATTAAACAGGAGAAAAAGTATGGGTATCCTCCACCCTACCTTACCCACAAGCTTAACTGATTATTAAGCAAATCATCAACTCAGGAACCATTGTGACAACCCAACAAAGAACACAACAAGCGCGATAAGCGCTCATGGGCTTGGAGAGCGGAACAACCTCAAATGCCGCGATGTCTCTCTCCTTCCTCCACGCTCTCTCTGCTATTTTGAACTAGAAGCCAGCAAACACGCACCAATCAGGTTGTGGACAGAGCATTCAGGTGGATGAGCGCAGCTGATCATCACTAGCCCATCAAGCACAGACACACAGGTAGAGAGAGAAAGGGAGAGAAAGAGAGCAAAAATACAAACACCAACAACATTCTTTGTATCAATAATAGAGACAAAAATTAATAAGTCATTAGACATAACACTTTGCAAAGTTCATTACATTGAGGAAAAAAAAAAAAAGCCAACACCATCATTCTGGGCTTTCACTAAAAACAATCAGGGTTTACATCCTGAAAGCACCACTGGCACCACCCATGTTTCATCATCTTTTCCTGCTCCTCGTCTCTCCCTCTCTTTCTTCCTCTCTGTCTCTCAATGAGCCTATGATAAATTCTGTCATGTTTAATCAGTGGCTAAACTCCCAGCGGCTGCTGTTTCTCCACTCACACTCCTGAGAGTGAATTAATTCAGCAAATCAGGTTTTTTATTGTCTTCCCGACACCCTCATTTGTTTGCCTGATGCCACCTGCTTCCCCTTTTATTCCCTCTTTTTCAACATGCTCTAAATATACCATCTCTCTTCCGTTAATTTACCATACCAGCTCACCACACCCTTTCTGCTCATACTGACTCCGCATGCTCTTTCCTGTTTTCTCTCCCCTCTTGCTTTCTCTGTCTCTCTCTCACTCTGTGTGTGGGTGTGGCAAAATGCAGCATTGGCTGGTTTTAAAGAAACAGAGCCCGGTTGCTATGACAACCTGAAGATGAAGGGATAAGAAAAGACACAAAGTGCCAAGATCGCAATGTAAACATTATGGCGCGTGTTTGGACAGGAAGTGAGGGAGACAGAGGAGTAAAAGGAACAAAAAAGACACGTTACTTGATTAACTACTGGTCAATGATTGTGCCAATAAATCATGTGCTTTAGCTCATAACTGTAGGACATAACTACCAATGGGTAATGATGGAGCAAAAAATATTCTATATTTTATGGTTTATTTTGCTCTAAACTCACTTCAGGGAGTCAGGGGGACCATAACCCTAACCAAACAGCTATTATTGCCCATTTTATTCTAAATGTTTAAGGCTAAAAACAATAAATATTCTGTGCTAAGATAATCATGCAATAAAGATTCTTTTTAAAATGATGCTGCAAACGAATTGTTAAATCAGAGTTACAAATGGATTGATTTGAACTGATTGATGGACAAAGAGTTGAAATGTACCATTTGCCAAAACTAACATTTGATTTACAGCTGCAATTCTACATTCTTTACTTTAACGTTCTCATTCTTGCAAGTCATGATACAAGGACGAATTGGAAGGAAAATGTTCTAATGACATGGTCTTGAAAAATTTTTTTATTATTATTTCACTGCAAAATAATATATTGTGAATAATAAATCTATCCTGCAGCACAACTGATGTTGAATTGAGTTTCTCTTCATACGAGTGGACCTCTTTGCATTAAGGCACATTACTAAAATGTAAAGCAATTAGTTGAACTGTATCTTAGTAATGTGCTTATGAAATCAATTTAATGCTCTGTACAAGCCAGAGTCAGTGCAGGACTGTAATGAAACCTTTGCTGTTGACACTCTTATTCATACTGCTGGTCAACAAATATCAAATGAACAACCTCTGCTCATATAAGCAAACTATCACAAACACACACATATACCACTCACTCTATAAAGAGCATGACTGTGTCTGCGGTTGTTGTCACAGTGACTCTTGTCCTCAGCAGAACTGGAGCACAGGGTGGGGCTTCGGTGTGATTGACAGTGATGATGTCAGAACTATGAGCTCAGACTGCAAACCATGGGCTCCTGCAGCGCAGAACGGAAAATTACCGGCCCCTCCCCCATTACATGTCCCATCTCTCTCCCTCTCTTTGGATTTTTCCCTCTACCTTTTATCCCATCTCTCCTTCCTCAACACCCCCACTCTCCTCCCTTTCTCTATCCCTCTTTTTCTCTCTCCCATCCCCCTCTCGTTCTCCCACACAGGCAACATGCATCTGCTTTGAAGGAAAATCTCAGCCGGTGCAGAGACAATAATAGAGCTGAATTCTGTTTTGTGTGGTTCTGCTTAAAACGCAGCAAAGCACAAACCTGCAGGTGTACTGTAAAACAGCAGAACAGATAACATTAAGATATCTACTGTATATATTACAGTAATATATACAGTAAAATTAAAATTAATATATATATATATATATATATATACACACACACATACATATACACATACATACTTCTTTTTTTAACCACAGTATGACCAGAGGTAGAACACTAATATGTTGCTTAGAAACCATCTAAATCATCCTCATGCATATAACTGATGCAATCCACTAAAGTGTACAGCAGAGACAAACACAACCGGCTTGATCTAAAAGCATAGGGATGATAGAGAGAGAAAGCATCCAACTGGCCAATAACAATATCAAACCATGCAAAAAAATGAAATACAGGTTTAATTTGCGAATGAGACAGCACTATATATAGGGATATAAGACAGCCCTTCTCCAAATTACAAGCTGTAGAAATGATCTGTATTGCTCCCACCCTGCTGAGAGGCCTCAGCTGCAAGGAGAGACAATGTGTGGATAGACTGCAGTTAAAATTCTAATCTACTGAACCCTGTTTACGAAGTGAATTTAAATGAAAATTCAATTGGGAAATAGCTTCTAAAATCATTGAAAGGCACACAAAGAGGTTGAAAAGGAGCACCACCAGTAACGAGTACTGCCTGCAGAAAATTAAAAAAAGCTAAAAAATAGGGAAAAGGCATGTGTTCAGTAAGATAGAAATTTAAGCCCAGTAGTAGCATCCTTTTTTGCCGTTTATGTGCCAGAGATCATCCAAGGGGAGCACAGAAGCCGGGCATGGACTCCTTAACAAACATGACCCAGGCAGCGACAAATCCGCTCCACGTGACAGCGGTCTGACTCATGTTCAGACCTAGAAACAAACGTAGTAATCTCTGCATAATACAAGTGTCCAGAACTGCGGGAAAAAGCAATAAAGAAAAAAATAACAATAAAATAACAGCTGCAAATATGAGGAAAAACCCTTGAAACTGATCTGTATAGTTTGGCCAAACATAAAATTTGGTATTCCATATAGGCACCATAAAAAAATTACTGCTCAATTCAGCACACTGCTGCTGGACAGATTCAAACTATGCTTATCAGTGTGTTTCAGCACCATGGAGAGCTCTCAGTCTCAGGCAATCTAAAAAAGGCCCATGAATCAGCAGAGGTGTCAGGAACTCAATACAAGACTTGGAACTATGTAAAAGCACACATAGGAACTTCAGGCTAAAAATGATATTTTAACTGGACAAATAGAGGCCCCCTAGAAAGGCTTACCTTTTCTTTATAAGGAAGTGTTTGTGTTCTGGTAAAAGTGTCTCCTCCATTAATACTGATCAGTTCTGCATCTGCAGGCGGAAATGGCGCAGGGAAAACCACTACGTCACTCTTCAGTGTGTCGGAGCTAAAACACACGTCATACTGCTGAGTAGATTTGGAGTAAGACCAGCTCCCGTCAGGGTGTGTGGTGATCATCGGGGCGCTGTACCTGCCCAAACTCCTGTCTGTCCTGTGGCATTTTACAGCTAGCAAACTGATGAGACTCAGTAAAAAGATGACGGACACGCACACAATGGCGATCAGCAAATACAGATTTAAATCCGAGAAACTCTCCTCCTTTATCGGCGCGTGTCTGAATGGAGTCTTGACGTCACCTGCGCTTTCAACAACCACAACATCAATAGACACAGTCGCTGACAGTGAGGGCTCTCCGTTATCACAAACCAAAATGACCAGCGGGTGAGTTTTCAGGTCATTGTCACTCATTCTCCTCTTAGTCCTGATCTCCCCGCTGCTGGTTCCGATTCGGAACAGATTGTTTCCTTTGGGTTCAGAGATGTGGTAAGACAGCAGCGCATTGTAACCAGAATCTGCATCTACAGCCCTGATCTTGGCCACAAAGTAGCCCGCATCAGCAGAATAGGGAATGTTCTCTGTGTTAACGGAACCGAGCTCGGAATAGGGCGCGAGAATCCCGGGACTGTTGTCATTCTCATCCAGGATAAAAACATTGACAGTCACGTTACTGCTGAGCGGAGGAACACCAGAGTCTGTGGCCTGAATTTTATACTCAAACGTTTTTGTCTCCTCATAGTCAAATGACTGTAAACTGTGTATATCCCCACTATCAGGGTTTATACTAACAGCAGAATATGAATTTCCAGATTTATGAAGTGGTTCCAATAATCCATAAGTAATTTTGGAATTTTCATCTAAATCTGGATCAACAGCTGAAATAGTGTAAATGATTTGGCCTTTAGGGCCATTTTCTTTTACAAAGATATTTATGACAGGATTTGGGAAACGTGGAGGATTGTCATTAACATCAGATACATATACTGTAAAAACACGAGTGGCAGAAAGAGGCGGAGTCCCTTCATCTGACGCCATGATTGTGACATTATATCGATCAACATGCTCTCTATTCAACGGCCCATCCACTACAAGAGAATAATAGTTTTTATACGACGACTGTAATTTAAAAGGAACATCACCTACCACGTACCCATGCGTATTCCCATTCTTTCCCGAGTCTTTGTCCGATATCGTTATCAAAGCAACCGTTGTTTCTTTTTTAGCATCCTCCCTTACTATGTTCACTTGTGACATTAATGATATTTCTGGCTCATTGTCGTTTATATCTAAAACCTCTACTAATATTTTACAGTGCGCGGATCGCGGACTCGACCCTTTGTCTTTAGCCTGAGCATGAATCTCGTATGCATTGTGTTGCTCAAAATCCACACTGCCCTGCACTGAAATCTCGCCGGTGGAAGAGTCCATTTTAAAAAGGCTGTTTGCTTTGTCATCGCTGTCTTGGGGCACTAAAGAATAAATAATTTCACTATTCACACCCTCATCTAAATCACTGGCATTTAGATGTATGACTAATGTTCCCACTGGTGCATTTTCAACAAGTCGCACTTTGTAAAGAGCTTTACCAAACACGGGTGCGTTATCATTCACATCTTGCACATTTATGACTATCTGCATTGTACCTGATTTGGGAGGTTTTCCTCCGTCTACAGCAGTCAGTGTGAGCTGGATCACAAACTGTTTTTCTCGATCTAGAGCTTTCTGCAGTACTAACTCAGACGAGACACTCTGCTCTCCTCCGCTTTGTACATCCAGAGAAAAGTGCTCGTTTGGACTCAGCTTGTAGTTTTTAACCGAGTTCGCGCCAACATCAGGGTCCGACGCTCTAGGCAACTGAAATCGGTCTCCAACAAAGGACAATTCTGAAATATTAAATTGCTTAGAATTCATACGAAACGACGGAGCATTGTCATTAATGTCTAAAATGTTTATCTCAATGCGAAACAGGTTTAACGGATTATCAACAATGGCTTCTAAATTCACTGAACATCGCGGTGAGGCTGGACAAAATTCCTCCCTGTCGATCCTTTCGCTGACAAACAGAACACCGGTTTTCAAATTAACCTCAAAATATGTCCTTCCCAAAACTGCGGGGATATGAAATCCGCGTGATTCCAGTTCTTGAACATTCAAATTAAGATCCTTTGCGATATTTCCAACAAACGTCCCCGTGTTCACCTCCTCTGAAATGGAATATGCGATCTGGGCTGAAGCTATTGACAGCAAGCGCAGCAAAACCAGACAAAAAACGGTCCCACCAAGAAGAATTATACGAGCCATTGCGCATCTATTTAGTAAATATTAATAAAAGATGTTCCATTCTTTGGTTAAATTATCCTATATGCCAACTCGTTTCAATGCTTACAGCCATAAAAACGAAACAGAACAAAGCGCATGAGCGCGCGCTCAACGCAGATTGAGGATGAGCCAATGTGGGCGCGCACAAAAGTTGCAAAACACTTCAATACTGACACCAAGTGGCTTCGAAAAGAAAACTGTAATATGACAATATCAGTTAAAACATTACTTTTCTCATTATCTGTACATTTTAGAAATATGACAAAAACATTTGTTTTAAGATATTTTTTTTATTTTACGCATTTGACAATTGTGTTAAAAAATGCTTTATATGTTATATCTTACCTTTTCTTTATTAGGAAGTGTTTGTGTTCTGGTAAAAGTGTCTCCTCCATTAATACTGATCAGTTCTGCATCTGCAGGCGGAAATGGCACAGGGAAAACCACTACATCACTCTTCAGTGTGTCGGAGCTAAAACACACGTCATACTGCTGAGTAGATTTGGAGTAAGACCAGCTCCCGTCAGGGTGAGTGGTGATCATCGGGGCGTGGGATGTTGTCATTGACATCCTCGACCTCGACCAGTACTTTACAGTGTGCTCCTCTCGGGTTATTACTTTTATCTTTTGCTTGTACTCGAAGTTCAATTGCATTCTTCTGCTCATAATCTACATACATTTTTACAGTAATTTCACCTGTTTCTGGATTTATCAAAAATGCATCTACATATTTATCATTGTTGTGGTTGACAATTGCATACATTATCTCACCGTTTACGCCGTCATCTAAATCAACAGCTTGAACCGTTATCACATGAGCACCAGGCGCTGCATTCTCAGTAATTTTAGCTTTGTACAAAGACTTACTGAAAACAGGAATATTATCGTTAATATCAACAACGTTAACTATAATTTCTGTTGTACCAGATTTTGGAGGTTTTCCTCCGTCTACAGCGGTCAGTGTAAGATGAATTACAGCTTGTTTTTCTCGATCTAAAGCTTTCTGCAATACTAATTCAGCAGACACACTCTGATCTCTTCCGCTCTGTACATCCAGAGAGAAGTGTTCGTTCGGACTCAGCTTGTAGCTCTTTAAGGAGTTACTGCCCACATCTGCGTCAAACGCGCTTTGCAATGGAAATCTCTCCCCTGAAATAGTTGATTCGGTAATATTCAGATGTGTGACTGATGTCCGAAATACGGGTGCATTATCATTAATGTCAACAACATTTATTTCAAATCGGTAAATATTCAATGGTGAGCTAATCATGGTTTCTAAAGGCAGAGAACATTTAATATTCTGCTCGCAAATCTCTTCTCGATCAACTCTCTCTCTGACATGGAGAATTCCAGTTTTAGTATTAACGTCGAAATACCTCTTGTTCGGTCCCGGAACAATATGAAACCCTCGAACCTCAAGGTCCTGAATATTCAGATTAAAATCCTTCACCAAATTCCCAACTGTAGTGCCTGTGTTAGCTTCCTCCGACACTGAATACACCAGCTGTCCGCCCGCTATATTCCAAAGCCAACACAGAAAGTACACAGAAATCCAAACCCGAAATCTTGATTGTCCTTTGGATGCCATTGCCTCTGTATCTTCTGAATTTGACAAAATCATAAAATCCTGACATCATAGTATCTGAGGAAATGTTCAAACGAAATCACGCACTACAGCAGCTTCCAGACACAATGGTGAATTCTGAACAAAGCCTCTCTGCTCCGGAAGCTGCAAAATGAGGCGGACCTTAGTGGAGTCAGGAAAATTCTCGTATAAAATTAAAGACTAGTGACATCGTGCGGACATCTTCAAACTGCACCGTTTCTAAATAAAATATTTTGATATGTTTAAGCCTTCGGTTATAGGACCATAAAATTAAAATACATTTGATAATGCCTAAAATGGAGGAAGTATCGTTGAGTGTCCAGATTATACTGGCTATAATCAGAACAGTGACATTGAACTCACACACTTAACAAGCCAATTTAATAACTGGGGGGAAAAAAGTACAAGACAGGTTTAGAGGACCTGAAACGGACTTATATTACTTATGTTAGGGCAGGGTTTGTTAAAGTTTTTTTTTTTTTTTTTTGGTCAGCCAAACCCCTTTGTATGGAAGCCCGTTCCCGCCACTTTGAGAAAAAATATATAATTCTTTAAGTCATAATAATAAGATACTTTCTCATAATTATGACTAACTTTCTCATTATATTGAGAAACTTTCTCATAATAACGACTTACTATGTCATAGTAATGAGAAACCTTCTCATAATTATGAGTTAATATATTGTAATATTCAGGCTTCCATACCTTTGGCTTAAATTATTTACTTAAAGTACCCCCTGTGATTTTAAGTAAATATTTAAATAATCTAATGGCACTTTTTTTTTTTTTTTTTTTTTTTATTAAAAACATTTATTTTTTAACCGTTTGAAAGTTTTTATCAGAATTCGTTTACATAGGCATTGTTATTACAGATATAAAATGGCCGGACAATTTCATCACGATTATACTGTTTCCAAAATGATCAGAGCTATCAATATTATTACTGTATTGTTAAAATGTCCTGGAAATGTTCAAGTACTCATACACACACACACACACACACACACACACACAAACACACACACAAACACACACACACAAATTAATTTGAATATAGCGGTCAGTGTGAATTGGATAACAGGCTCTTTCTCTCGATCTAATGCTTTCTGTAGCACCAATTCAGCCGACAAACTCCGCTCTCCTACGCTCTGAACATCCAGAGAAAAATGCTCATTCGGACTCAGTTTGTAGTTCTTTACCGAATGAACTCCAACATCAGCATCAAATGCTCTGTTTAACGGAAACCTCTCCCCTGGAAAAGCTGATTCACTGACATTCAAATTTGTTATTGATGTCCGAAATACTGGTGCATTGTCATTAATATCAACAACATTTATTTCAAATCGGTAAATATTCAATGGTGAGCTAATCATGGCTTCTAAAGGCAGAGAACATTTAATATTCTGCTCGCAAATCTCTTCTCGATCAACTCTCTCTCTGACATGGAGAATTCCAGTTTCAGTATTAACATCGAAATACCTCTTGTTCGGTCCCGGAACAATATGAAACCCTCGAACCTCAAGGTCCTGAATATTCAGATTAAAATCCTTCACCAAATTCCCAACTGTAGTGCCTGTGTTAGCTTCCTCCGACACTGAATACACCAGCTGTCCGCCCGCTATATTCCAAAGCCAACACAGAAAGTACACAGAAATCCAACCCCGAAATCTTGATTGTCCTTTGGATGCCATTGTCTCTAAATCTTCTGAATTTGACAAAATCATAAAATCCCGACAGCATAGTATCTGAGGAAATGTTCAAACGAAATCACGCACTACAGCAGCTTCCAGACACAATGGTGAATTCTGAACAAAGCATCTCTGCTCCGGAAGCTACAAAATGAGGCGGAGCTTAGTGGAGTCAGGAAAATTCTCGTGTAAAATGAAAGAATAGTGACATCGTGCGGACATCTGCAAACTCCACTGTTTCTAGTTGAAATATTTTGATAGGATTAATTTTTCAGTTTTAGGAGCATAAAATTAAAATATATTTGATAAAGCCGAGAATGAAGGAAATGTCCACATTATACGGACTATCTAATCATAATATAAACAATAACAATAATCACACACTTAACAAGCCAATTTAATAACTGAAAAAAATGGGGGGGGGGGGGGGGGAA
>NW_015549848.1:308307-311443 GCF_001515605.1 Sinocyclocheilus anshuiensis
TACAAGAGAGGTTAAGAACACCTGAAACGGACATATATTACTTCTTTTACAGGGGCTGACAAACTTTTTTTTTGCCAGCCGAACACCTTTGGCTTAAATTATTTACTTAAAGTAGCCCCTGTGATTTTAAGTAACTATTTTAATAACTTAATGGTACTTTTTTTTGTCTATTTCAAAAACATTTATTTTTAACCGCTTTTAAGTTTTTATTAGAATTAGTTTACATAGCTATTGTTATTAGAGATATAAAATGGCATGAAAAGTTCATCACGATTATAGTAACCAAAATGATCAGAGTTATCAATAGTATCACTGTATTGTTAACATGTGCAGGAAATGTTCAAGAAGTACTCATACAGACAGAAATTTAGTTGAAAACCAACAGATTTTCAACAAATAAAAAATATTGGTTTGGTGACTTGCAGCATAGCATGTTATCTGCTAACATGCATCACGTACAAATAACGTTCTGACAAAAACGTTTTATAAAATGTTAAATCTCACAATTCAGGCTTTAAATATTTTCTTTTTTTTCAAGAAAAGGATGAGTCAAAATGATACATTATAGGGATTTTATCTGCTTCATAAACAATTCTACATACTCTATTATTATTGAAATTGAACTTTTAACTCAAACGTTTTTATCTCTTCATAGTTAAACGACTGTAAACTGTGTATATCCCCACTGTCAGAGTTTATGTTTATCATGGATGTTACTGGGCCGCTTTTCGAGCTTTCTAGTAAAGAATATGTTATCCGAGCATTATCACCTACGTCAGGATCAAAAGCAGATACTGTATGAATAACAGCTCCAATCTGACTGTTCTCTTTCACATAAACATTAATGACGGGCTCTGGAAAGCGCGGCGCGTTGTCATTCACATCAGAAACGTGTACAGTAATGACACTGGTGCTAGAGAGAGGCGGAGTCCCTTCATCAGTAGCTGTGATAGTCACGTTATACTCAGACGCGCGCTCTCTGTCTAAAGGCCCATTAACAACTAAAGTATAATAATTCTTGTACGACTTCTGAACTTTAAAAGAAGCAGAGCCCTGAATCTTCAAAGTTACCTGTCCATTTTTACCAGCATCTTTATCAGTTACAGTTATCATTCCAACCATTGTGTCAATCGGAGCATCTTCTTTTACAGTGTTAACTAAAGATGTTACAGAGATTTTTGGAACATTATCGTTAATGTCAACAATTTCCAGTAGCACTTTACAAAGAGCAGGTCTTGGCTTATGCCCTTTGTCTTTTGCCTGCACGCGGAGCTCCACAGCATTTTTTCTTTCGTAATCTACATCACCTTTCACTGTAATCTCGCCAGTTTCCGGATGTATTAAAAATGAATCTACGTGTTTATCGTTATTGTGATTGACTAAAGCATAAACAATCTCACCACTGACACCCTCATCTGGGTCGCTGGCTTGAACTCTAATAATGGAAGTACCAGGTGGTGCGTTTTCATGTACGCGAGCTTTATACAACGATTTACTGAAAACTGGAATATTATCGTTGATGTCTTCTACATTTACAATTATCTGCATTGTTCCTGATCTTGGAGGTTTTCCTCCGTCTACAGCGGTTAGTGTGAGCTGTATCACCGGCTGTTTCTCTCGATCTAAAGCTTTTTGTAGCACCAATTCAGCAGACACACTCGGCTCTCCTCCGCTCTGAACATCGAGAGAAAAGTGTTCATTCGGACTCAGTTTGTAGCTCTTTACCGAATTACTGCCCACATCTGCGTCAAACGCGCTCGGCAGAGCGAACTGCTCCCCTGGAAAAGCTAATTCTGAAATATTTAGGGTTGTCTTTGCCGTAGGAAATATTGGTGAGTTATCATTACTATCAAGTACATTTACCTCAAATCTGTATATATTTAAAGGCGAGTTAACAATTGCTTCTAGAGGTAAAGAACACTTCACATTCTGTTCACATATCTCATCTCGGTCTATTCTGTCCTTAACTAGCAGAATACCAGTCTTTACATTTAAATCGAAATACCTTCGGTTGGTCTCCGACACAATTTGAAATCCACGTCTTTCAATGTCCTGTAAATTCAAGTTAAAATCCTTAGCTAAATTTCCAACTGCCGTGCCTGGGTTTACCTCCTCCGTTATGGAATACACAATCTGCCCATCTGTAAAAATCCCAAAGCGAAGAAAGACACTAAAAAATATCCACACGTTCAAAATATGTCCCTCTGTTAAAGCCATTTTACCAGACCATTGCAGTGTATGTTAAATCACCGAAATTCTTCCGCATGACTGTAAAACGTTTTCTGCTAAATCCACGAGTGGACTGTTTCCGAGAACAATGGCGTACGACTAACAAAGCCCTTATCCAGGAAGACAGAACAAGAAAAATAGGAGGAGCCTCGTCTTGTCAGGAATGCTCAAACAACAGGCAGATACTGACATCGCGCGGATAAAACTGAGCATCACATCAAGAAAGCAAAACATTATTTTTCAACCAACCAAACAGATGCTATTTCAGCTGAATGGCAAATTAACACCATTTTTAAATATCAGCGAAAACTGTACTCAAACAGCACAAAGAGGCACAAAAAGCATGGCTTTCAAAATTACGGGCAGGAAGCAAAGCCACATTAATATAGACGAAAGGGGGCTTTTAAAAAAATGGATACATGTGTAAAGAGAAAGTTTGCTCTGCAAACCTCTTACATTAAACTGTTTGCATTCAGCTAAATTTATCACCTCGTACGAAAAAAAATGCAGATTGATTGATTGTCTGTATCGCATAATTCAATAACATCTTCTGTTCCAAAATAAAAACGCATTACATGTGTTATACGACAGGACAAATAACTGTTACCTTTGGATGCAAAGTGTTCAGCAGCAAGATGAGCTCTAGTAATACCAACAATAAACAATATAGAACAATGCAATGTCCATCATGTCTATCGTGTTTCATCTGCACTCTAAGCTAAAAACTACAATATGTTGTAACTATAAACAAAATATTAAATAGTCAAGACAGCAGAGAGGATGCCAATTATACAGGTACATCTAAAAAAAATTGAATATCATGAAAAAGGTCGATATTTTTTGTCACTCATTTCAGAAAGTGAAACCCATATATTATATAGATTCATTACACATAGAGTGAAATATT
>NW_015549848.1:311512-312182 GCF_001515605.1 Sinocyclocheilus anshuiensis
CTTACCTGGGCTGTGGAGAAAAAGAACTGGACTGTTGCTCAGTGGTCCAAAGTCCTCTTTTCAGATGAAAGTACATTTTGCATTTCATTTGGAAATCAAGGTCCCAGAGTCTGGAGGAAGAGTGGAGAGGCACAAAAACCATGTTGCTTGAAGTCCAGTGTGACGTTTCCACAGTGAGTGATGATTTGGGCTGCCATGTCATCTGCTGGTGTTGGTCCACTGTGTTTTCTGAAGTCCACAGTCAACGCAGCCATCTACCAGGAAATTTTAGAGCACTTCATGATTCCTTCTGCTGACAAGCTTTATGGAGATGCTGATTTCATTTTCCAGCAGGACTTGGCACCTGCCCACACTGCCAAAGGTACCAAAAGCTGGTTCAATGACCATGGTGTTACTGTGCTTGATTGGCCAGCAAACTCGCCTGACCTGAACCCAATAGAGAATCTATGGGGTATTGTCAAGAGGAAGATGAGAGACACCAGACCCAACAATGCAGATGACCTGAAGGCCGCTATCAAAGCAACCTGGGCTTCCATTACACCTGAGCAGTGCCACAGGCTGATTGCTTCCATGCCACGCCGCATTGCAGTAATTCATGCAAAAGGAGGCCCAACCAAGTATTGAGTGCATAGAAATAAACATACTTTTCAGAAACCTGACATTTCTGTTT
>NW_015549848.1:312577-328097 GCF_001515605.1 Sinocyclocheilus anshuiensis
ATATTCAAATTTTCTGAGACACTGAATTTTGGGTTTTCATTATCTGTAAGCCATAATCATCAAAATTTCAAGAAATAAAGGCTTGAAATATTTCACTCTGTGTAATGAATCTATATAATATATGGGTTTCACTTTCTGAAATAAGTGACAAAAAATATTGACCTTTTTCATGATATTCTAATTTTTTTAGATATACCTGTATATGCAGCTCAAAATCATAAGACTTAATTCACCAATGAAACAACATATGTAATCACTTATCTTACCTTTTCTTTATTAGGGAGTGTTTGTGTTCTGGTAAAAGTGTCTCCGCCATTAATACTGATCAGTTCTGCATCTGCAGGCGGAAATGGCGCAGGGAAAATCACTACATCACTCTTCAGTGTGTCGGAGCTAAAACACACGTCATACTGCTGAGTAGATTTGGAGTAAGACCAGCTCCCGTCAGGGTGAGTGGTGATCATCGGGGCGCTGTACCTGCCCAAACTGCTGTCTGTCCTGTGGCATTTTACAGCTATCAAACTGATGAGGCTCAGGAAAAAAACATTGACAGTCACGTTACTGCTGAGCGGAGGAACACCGGAGTCTGTGGCCTGAACTTTAAACTCAAACGTTTTTGTATCTTCATAATTAAACGACTGTAAACTGTTTATATCCCCACTGTCAGAGTTTATGTTGATCATGGATGTTACTGGGCCGCTTTTCGAGCTTTCTAGTAAAGAATATGTTATCCGAGCATTATCACCTACGTCAGGATCAAAAGCAGATACTGTATGAATAACAGCTCCAATCTGACTGTTCTCTTTCACATAAACATTAATGACGGGCTCTGGAAAGCGCGGCGCGTTGTCATTCACATCAGAAACGTGTACAGTAATGACACTGGTGCTAGAGAGAGGCGGAGTCCCTTCATCAGTAGCTGTGATAGTCACGTTATACTCAGACGCGCGCTCTCTGTCCAGCGGGCCGTCTACAACCAGAGAATATTTATTCTTATAAGTATTCTGTATACAAAAGGGTGCAGAATACTGTATCTTAATAACAACGGCACCGTTTTCTCCCGCGTCTTCGTCTTTCACGGTGATCAATCCCACCATTGTACCAGCAGCAGCGTCCTCTCTCACTGTTTCAGCAAGAGATGTTACGGAAATGTCAGGTACATTATCATTAACATCAACAATTTCAACTAATACTTTACAATGAGCAGCCCTGGGTTTCGGGCCTTTATCTTTTGCTTGGACACGAATTTCTACGGCATTCCTTGCTTCGTAATCAATATTCCCTTTAATAGAAATTATGCCACTGACAGAATCAATAGTAAAAGCGTTGGCAATATTGTCATCGTCATCACTGCGTATAAATGAATAAACTATTTCTCCATTCAAACCCTCGTCAGCGTCACTAGCATGGACAGTGACAACAGAGGTGCCAGGGTGCGCATTTTCCATAATTCTTGTTTTGTAAAGAGATTTACTAAATACAGGGATATTATCGTTTGCATCCTCCACATTAATAATAATTTGTGTTGTTCCAGATTTTGGAGGTTTTCCTCCGTCTACAGCGATCAATATGAGCTGAATAACAGGCTGTTTCTCTCGGTCTAAAGCTTTCTGCAGCACTAATTCAGCCGACACACTCTGCTCTCCTCCGCTTTGAACATCCAGAAAAAAGTGTTCATTCGGACTGAGCTTGTAGCTCTTCACCGAATTACTGCCCACATCCGCGTCAAACGCACTTGGTAATGTAAATCTCTCACCCGGGAAGGCTGATTCTGCGATATTTAACTCTGTCTTTGGTGACTTAAAAGTAGGAATATTATCGTTTATGTCTACAACATTCACCTCAAGTCGATACATGTTTAAGGGGGAGTTAACAATAGCTTCTATTTCCAGAGAGCATTTGCTGCTCCTTCCGCATAACTGTTCCCTGTCTATTCTCTCTTTGACGAGAAGAACACCACTTTTTAAATTAACACTAAAATACCTTTTGTTTGGGCCTGAAACGATCTGAAACCTACGATGCTCTAATTCTTGAAGATTTAGGTTCAAATCCTTCGCTATATTTCCCACTGTGGTTCCCGGATCAGCCTCCTCCGATACCGAATACACAATCTGCCCATCGGTAATATTCCAAATTGAAAACGTTGCAATAAAATACATCGACCATTTAAATCCGTGTTTCGACATTTTTATAATTCCTTCAATAAATTAGTCTCATCCATTCGGTGATTTAACAACACAACGCCGTAATTCCTCACAGCTCCTGCAAAAACAGAGACAGTAAAGTGGCCTTTCGTGAACAAAAGCCCCATGTGATAAACTGAACCCTCCCTAACTGAGGAGGAGCTTTGCATAGCTGGGGTAAGAGAAAATCCCGGTCTCTAACGACACCGCGCGGACAAATAGAGGCGAAGAAGATAACTCAGTATAAAGGGACCCAAAGTCTTACAATCACAATAGAAGAATTTCAAACTAGTTATATTTATAATTATATTATTGAACAATGTTATTAGTGGATAATTAAAATTCAGCAAAAACCTAACTGTATACTGTTTTATATTTGTAAGTTTTGTCAATTCACACTGCACTTCAAGAAAATCAAAACCAGGGAAAATGAAGTTTCATTACATTAAAAATGCTATAACAAACTTGTCAAAAACATTTATTTCTATGTCTTTCTCTTTTTATTCATTTATTTATTTATTTGTATGCATGTTTGATTTTTATTTATTTATTTCTGTATTGCATCATATAAATGTTGTGATTCTCACGACAAGAAAAAAATTAGGCTTTACGATCGGAGGTGACTAAATCTGCTTTCTTGATGTTTGAGCGCGAGTTGCTCAGTACCACTAACAGCCCCAAATACATATAAAGAAAAAACGCATTGTAAAACAATGCAATGTCCAATGTGCGAAAAATATTTATCTGTACTCTAAGGGAATAACTACAATATTTTATAAACACAAGCAAAACAATACATGACCAAAACAACAGAGAGGACGGCAGTTAGCTATGTAGCTCGAAAACGAAACAAGCACTAAATTCGCCACAATTTATACATGGCAATTTAAGATGAAAGAACTGTGGATTTCGATATTTGCGTTTTCAGCACCACGGACAGAGGGCAGTAGCGCAAAAGACGAGACAAACCTGTGCGCAATAGAAATAAATATTTAGGAAGAAAAAAAGATAATGATTCATAATTTCCTCCCCTCAATCTTAATATTAAAAAAAAAAATGACACACAGCAAGAAAACTTCAAGAGAAGAAACATCCGCTCTAAACCACAGTGAAGAGAAAAATGCGTTTTCATCACTTTTAATAAAAATATCTTACCTTTTCTTTATTAGGAAGTGTTTGTGTTCTGGTAAAAGTGTCTCCGCCATTAATACTGATCAGTTCTGCATCTGCAGGCGGAAATGGCGCAGGGAAAACCACTACGTCACTCTTCAGTGTGTCGGAGCTAAAACACACGTCATACTGCTGAGCAGATTTGGAGTAAGACCAGCTCCCGTCAGGGTGAGTGGTGATCATCGGGGCGCTGTACCTGCCCAAACTGCTGTCTGTCCTGTGGCATTTTACAGCTATCAAACTGATGAGGCTCAGGAAAAAGATGACGGACACGCACACAATGGCGATCAGCAAATACAGATTTAAATCCGAGAAACTCTCCTCCTTTATCGGCGCGGCCGCTTTTCGAGCTTTCTAGTAAAGAATATGTTATCCGGGCATTATCACCTACGTCAGGATCAAAAGCAGATACTGTATGAATAACAGCTCCAATCTGACTGTTCTCTTTCACATAAACATTAATGACGGGCTCTGGAAAGCGCGGCGCGTTGTCATTCACATCAGAAACGTGTACAGTAATGACACTGGTGCTAGAGAGAGGCGGAGTCCCTTCATCAGTAGCTGTTATAGTCACGTTATACTCTGATTGGCTCTCTCTGTCTAAAGGACCGTCTACAACCAGAGAATATTTATTCTTATAAGTGTTTTGTAATAGAAACGGAAGGGGCTCGGTTATTTTCAGTTTTACAGATCCATTTTCGCCAGAATCATCATCTTTTACTGTAATTAGACCGACCATTGTCCCCTTTGGTGAACCCTCCTTCACAACATTAACAAGAGAAGTTACAGATATTTCAGGAATATTGTCGTTAACGTCCAATATTTCGACCAATACTTTACAATGAGCTACTCTTGGTGTCGAGCCTTTGTCTCTCGCTTGAACCCGAATTTCTATAGCATTGTTTGACTCGTGGTCTAATTTACCATGAACTGTTATTTCACCAGATATTTTATTGATTGCGAATGACTCGATATTTCTATCATTATTAACATGTTTAATAAAGGAATAGGCAATTTCTCCGTTTAGACCAACGTCTGCATCTCTCGCGTTTACAGTGATGACGGAAGTTCCAGTGGAAGCATTTTCTGGAATTCGCGCTTTGTAAAGTGACTTTGTGAAAACAGGAATATTATCGTTCACATCTATGATATTAACAATTATATTTATTTCTCCTGATCTTGGAGGTTTTCCTCCGTCTACAGCGGTCAATGTGAGCTGGATCACCGGCTGTTTTTCTCGATCTAAAGCTTTCTGCAGCACCAATTCAGCAGATACACTTTGCTCTCCTCCGCTCTGAACATCGAGAGAAAAATGTTCATTTGGACTCAGTTTGTAGCTCTTTACCGAATTACTGCCCACATCCGCGTCAAACGCATTTGGTAATGCATACCTTTCCCCTATAAATGCCGCTTCAGATACATTTAATTGTAAAGATGAAGAGTGAAATGTAGGAGAATTGTCGTTTATATCCAATACATTTACTTCAAATCGATACATGTTTAATGGCATATTAACAATGGCTTCCAATTCTAAAGTACATCTTAAGCTACGTCCACATAGCTCCTCTCTCTCTACTTTGTCTTTAATTTGAAGTATTCCCGTTTTCATATTTACATCAAAATACCTCTTGTTGGGCCCAGAAGCAATCTGAAATCCACGGTTTTCCAGTTCTTGCAAATTAAGGTTTAAATCTTTTACTATATTGCCAACTGTAGTCTCCGGACTGGCCTCCTCCAATACAGAATACACAATCTGCCCGGAAGACATATTCGGAAGGAAATAAAATACAGTCACCAATATCCACAATATATTTCGTTCTTTTAGTGAATTCGCCATGATCCGTCAGCGTCACATCCACAGGAACACTAAAAACATACGTAGACCGTTGTAGTAAAATAAACCACGGTCTGCTCTGCGAATCAGAAAATCTCTATTGTGGCTTCTCACGAACAAAGCACTGCTCCAGCCCAAACGCCCTGCCCCAAAACTGGGAGGAGTCTAGCAGAGAATAAAAAAATAGACCATTTTAGCGCAGGTCGCTGATGACACCTTGTGGATATACATAGGTAGTATGGAACAGAAAATTATATATTGAATATATTTGAAGTGCAATGGACATTTTTTTAACACTCAAACGTCCAAATGCAGAAAGAATAAACCAGTAAACTGGAGGGAGACGAAAACAATAAATAATTGTAAAATAATTTAAAATGAATAATTTATATTTGATTACTAAACTAATATTTATTCATGGGAAAATCAGTGTGACCCGAGTTTTAAAAAGCCCATAAACACAATCGCTCATGTACTTTACATACTGCAATTAAAAACATGCAAAGCGAAATTACTGCACAAAAGCAACAATTAACACTATCAAATAAATCAAGCCGTCGGTGTAAAATGCATTATCGAAATGTTATTTATGGTCAACGCTATCAGCACCATGGACAGTACAAACTTTTAGGGGGACAAGAAGGGGGCAGACACCAAATGAAAATTAAAAGATGTAGCTCATTTTGAAATGTAAATTAGAATCAAAGAAAGTAATTGCCAACAATATAACAAAGGTTTTAAAAGTCTTTTGACGTCAGCGTTTTCAGCACCATGGACAGAATGCGTCGGTGCCAAAGACGAACAAATGCATTTTAAACCTATAGGCAACAGAAATAGTTTATTTTAAGGAGAAAAGGGCAATGGTTCATAATTATTTTTTCCCTCAGTGAGTGTGTGTGTGTGTGTGTATATATATATATATATATATATGTGTGTGTGTGTGTGTGTGTGTGTGTGTGTGTGTGTGAGAAAAAGAATTACTACCCTCATCAAAGTCTGTGGCATTTAGAACAGCAATTGTCGTTCCAATAGCCACATTTTCAAAAACAGTCGTTTTATACAACGGCTTGCTAAAAACGGGAGTATTATCGTTATTATCCAAAACTTTAATTATCATAAGAGATGTGCCTGTCTTAGAGGGTGTTCCTCCGTCTACAGCGGTCAATGTGAGCTGGATCACAGGCTGTTTCTCTCGATCTAAAGATTTCTGCAGCACTAACTCAGCAGACACACTCTGATCTCCTCCTTTGTGCACAGCTAAAGAAAAATACTCGTTCGAGCTAAGTTTGTAAGTATTTATTGAATTTTTCCCAACATCTGCGTCTGTAGCGTGATGGAGAGAGAATCTAACACCAGACAGGGTGCTTTCCGCAATGTCTAACGTTTGTGATTTCTCACTAAAAGACGGAGAATTGTCGTTAACATCCAGAATATTAATCTCTATTTGATAAAGCTTCAGTGGATTCTTGATAACCGCTTCTACACTGAGAGTACATTTAGGTGCTTTGGCACAAAGCTCCTCTCTATCTATGCTTTCGCTCACATAAAGAAATCCAGTTTTTAGATTTACCTCGAAATATTTTTTCTTGAATCCCGTGACAATCTGAAACATGCGCGACTCCAGTCCCTGAACATCAAGGTTTGGATCCTTAGCGATATTTCCCACTGATGTTCCCGGATTCACCTCCTCTGAAACAGAATAAGAGAGCTGCCCTGACACCGCGTCCCAACAACACTCTAAAACAACGAGCACAATACAGGCCACAATAGATTTCCTTCTGGACGGCGAGAACATAATTACATCCAATGAATCCCGTGAAACGATCCAGGAAATAACAGACGGTATTCCGAGTTCATCAATGCGAATAAAGAAATATTAGACAATATTCCATTTTAGGGACGAGAGAACACGAGGCCTTCGTACACTCTCTTAATACGTCCAGTCTGCCTGAAACAAAGCCCTGAGAAATCTACTCCCCACTAAAACCGGGAGGGGCTTCCAGACACGGTACGCAGTTCGAGATTCAACGGACTATAGTGACACCACGCGGATTTATGAATTAATATCCATCAAAAACCTTGATAATATCACACACAAACAGATATCTCATCATACCGAATTGCAGTTATTTGTCTATTTTTAACTAATTCTATAGGAAAATATTTAGATTCTTCGGTGTGTTAAATATATGAGCGGATATGGGGGCATTTTCGTCATCAAAACAAAAATTAGCTTGCATTAGCATATTCTTTATTCATCTTTCATCTCAAGATATATTTTTAAGACTTAACTAGATTTCACTATGAGAAACATGCAGTTCTAATATCCAACTCCCTGAGATTACTGCAAGGATCATTTGTATTACTAAATTATTAAATTAATAAACATATAAGTTCTATCATAAATTAATTTAAAACTATGCGCATTACAATTATTCATTCGTACAGTATAGCTATCATTTCACATTTAGCGCAATAAATAAATTAGGATTAGTAAACAGGAGAAACATAAGTAGTGGCAGCGATGTTCATCAAAAAGAGCACGACCAGTTCAGAACTATGGACAGCTCCACAAAAGCGCTAAAAGTTGGTTTAATGTAGCAATGATAATATATTAAGCAATTGCAATAAGTCTGTTTACTTAAGCAAAAAAAAAAAAAAAGTTTAGCCACTTTCAACATTTTAAGTCTCAGAAACGTGTAACTGTCTGCCAATAAAAAGAGGTCAATCAGAGGAAACACCAGAAGTCACACTAATTTTACAAAACTAAAACAAATGATCGCAATTAAAATCTTTCAAGGTCTTACCTTTTCTTTATTAGTAAGTGTTTGTGTTCTGGTAAAAGTGTCTCCTCCATTAATACTGATCAGTTCTGCATCAGCAGGCGGAAATGGCGCAGGGAAAACCACTACGTCCTCCACCAGGACTTTGCAGTGCGTGGACATCGGAGGCTGTCCTTTATCACTGGCCTGTGCGCGGATCTCAAATGCATTGTTCTCCTCGAAATCTATATTGCCTTTAACTGTGATAACACCAGCATTCGGGTCAATATCAAAAATCTGTAGAATTTTATTTTGATCTCTTTTAATTATAGAATAAACAATATCACTATTACTACCCTCATCAAAGTCTGTGGCATTTAGCACAGCAATTGTCGTTCCAATAGCCACATTTTCAAAAACGGTTGTTTTGTACAAGGGCTTACTGAAAGCAGGAGCATTATCATTAATATCTAAAACTTTAATTATCATAAGAGATGTGCCTGTCTTAGAGGGTGTTCCTCCGTCTACAGCGGTCAATGTGAGCTGGATCACAGGCTGTTTCTCTCGATCTAAAGATTTCTGCAGCACTAACTCAGCAGACACACTCTGATCTCCTCCTTTGTGCACAGCTAAAGAAAAATACTCGTTCGAGCTAAGTTTGTAAGTATTTATTGAATTTTTCCCAACATCTGCGTCTGTAGCGTGATGGAGAGGGAATCTAACACCAGGCAGTGTGTTCTCCGCAATGTCTAGGGTTTGTGATTTCTCACTAAAAGACGGAGAATTGTCGTTAACATCCAAAATATTAATCTCTATTTGATAAAGCTTCAGTGGATTGTTGATAACCGCTTCTACACTGAGAGTACATTTAGGTGCTTTGGCACAAAGCTCCTCTCTATCTATGCTTTCGCTCACATAAAGAAATCCAGTTTTTAGATTTACCTCGAAATATTTTTTCTTGAATCCCGTGACAATCTGAAACATGCGCGACTCCAGTCCCTGAACATCAAGGTTTAGATCCTTAGCGATATTTCCCACTGATGTTCCCGGATTCACCTCCTCTGAAACAGAATAAGAGAGCTGCCCTGACACCGCGTCCCAACAACACTCTAAAACAACGAGCACAATACAGGCCACAATAGATTTCCTTCTGGACGGCGAGAACATAATTACATCCAATGAATCCCGTGAAACGATCCAGGAAATAACAGACGGTATTCCGAGTTCATCAATGCGAATAAAGAAATATTAGACAATATTCCATTTTAGGGACGAGAGAACACGAGGCCTTCGTACACTCTCTTAATACGTCCAGTCTGCCTGAAACAAAGCCCTGAGAAATCTACTCCCCACTAAAACCGGGAGGGGCTTCCAGACACGGTACGCAGTTCGAGATTCAACGGACTATAGTGACACCACGCGGATTTATGAATTAATATCCACCAAAAACCCTGATAATATCACAAACAGATCATCATACCGAATTGCAGTTATTTGTCTTTTTTTTATTTTTTTTTACTAATTCTATAGGAATATATTTAGATACTTCGGTGTGTTAAATATATGAGAGGATATGGGGACATTTTCGTCATCAAAACAGAAACTAGCCTGCATTAGCATATTCTTTATTCATCTTTCATCTCAATATATATTTTTAAGACTTAACTAGATTTCACTATGAGAAACATGCAGTTCTAATATCCAACTCCCTTAGATTACTGCAAGGATGGCTTTGTATAACTAAATTATTAAAATAATAAATATATAAGTACTATCATAAAATAATTTAAAACTATGCGCATTACAATTATTCATTCGTACAGTATAGCTATCATTTCACATTTAGCGCAATAAATAAATTAGGATTAGTAAACAGGAGAAACATAAGTAGTTGCAGCGATGTTCATCAAAAAGAGCACGACCAGTTCAGAACCACGGACAGCTCCACAAAAAAACGCAAAAAGTTGTTTTTATGTATAACAATAATAATATATTAAGCAATTGCAATAAGTCTGTTTACTTCAGCAAAAAAATAAAAATAACCGTTTAGCCACTTTCAACATTTTAAGTCTCAGAAACTTGTAATTGTCTGCCAATAAAAAGAGGTCAATGAGAGGAAACACCAGAAGTCACACTAATTTTACAAAACGAAAACAAATAGTCGCAATGAAAATCCTTTAATGACTTACCTTTTCTTTATTAGGAAGTGTTTGTGTTCTGGTAAAAGTGTCTCCTCCATTAATACTGATCAGTTCTGCATCTGCAGGCGGAAATGGCGCAGGGAAAACCACTACGTCACTCTTCAGTGTGTCGGAGCTAAAACACACGTCATACTGCTGAGCAGATTTGGAGTAAGACCAGCTCCCGTCAGGGTGAGTGGTGATCATCGGGGCGCTGTACCTGCCCAAACTCCTGTCTGTCCTGTGGCATTTTACAGCTATCAAACTGATGAGGCTCAGGAAAAAGATGACGGACACGCACACAATGGCGATCAGCAAATACAGATTTAAATCCGAGAAACTCTCCTCCTTTATCGGCGCATGTCTGAATGTGGTCTTGACTTCATCTGCGCTTTCAACAACCACAACATCAATAGACACAGTCGCTGACAGTGAGGGCTCTCCGTTATCACAAACCAGAATGACCAGCGGGTGAGTTTTCAGGTCATTGTCACTCATTCTCCTCTTAGTCCTGATCTCCCCGCTGCTGGTTCCGATTCGGAACAGATTGTTTCCTTTGGGTTCAGAGATGTGGTAAGACAGCAGCGCATTGTAACCAGAATCTGCATCTACAGCCCTGATCTTGGCCACAAAGTAGCCCGCATCAGCAGAATAGGGAATGTTCTCTGTGTTAACGGAACCGAGCTCGGAATAGGGCGCGAGAATCCCGGGACTGTTGTCATTCTCATCCAGGATAAAAACATTTACAGTCACGTTACTGCTGAGCGGAGGAACACCAGAGTCTGTGGCCTCAACTTTAAACTCAAACGTTTTTATTTCCTCAAAGTTAAATGACTGCATGCTCTCGATCTCTCCTGTCAATGAGTTTACTTTAAGGAGCGCTGCAACAGGTGTACCAGTGACAGAGCTTTGCAGTAAAGAGTATGTTATATGTGCATTCTCCATGATATCCGCGTCAGAGGCCGTCACTGTGGATATAATGGAGCCCACTTTGCTGTTTTCGCGCAGATATGTATAAACTACAGAATTTGGGAAGCGAGGCGCATTGTCATTCACATCAGAGACCTGCACTTGTATTACTTTAGCTCTGGACATTGGCGGTGACCCTTCGTCTTCAGCAATGACTGTAATGTTATACTCCGTGACGTTTTCCCGATCCAGCACGCCATTTAAAACCAATGAATAGTAGTTCTGAAAGGATGACTGTAATTTAAATGGATTTGAGCTGGCAAGGCGAACGTGCACTGCTCCGTTTTTACCCGAGTCTGGATCTGATACCGTCATCAGGGCAATTACTGTTCCCTTTCCCGCATTTTCCTCTACTGGGCTAAGAAGTGATGTTACACTCACATCTGGAGGGTTATCATTAATGTCTAGCACCTCTATTAAAAGCTTAGAATGACCTGACATAGTCACTTGACCTTTATCGGTGGCTTGAACTCTAATTTCAAAAGCGGCGTTCTCCTCATAATCAATATCACCCTTAATTCTGACATCTCCACTTTGCGCGTCAATTTCAAACTTCTCCAAAATATTTTGGGGTGTTCGACTTATAAAGGAGTAAACTATCTCCGCATTCAATCCTTCATCTAGATCTCGAGCTTGTAGTCTGGTTACTGTGGTGCCAATTGGCGCGTGCTCGGCTATGGAGACTTTATATAATGGTTTATTAAAAACTGGAGCGTTGTCGTTTGTATCGATCACATTAAATTCGATCATTACGGTACCAGTCCTGGCAGGCGATCCGCCATCAACCGCAGTCACTGTGAACTCGAGTCGCGGAGTCTTCTCTCTGTCCAAAGCCTTCTGAAGCACTAACTCAGCGGAGATCGTCTTATCACTATGAGTTTGTACATCTAAAGTGAGATAATCATTAGATGTAAGTTTATAGGTTTTTACTGAATTCACTCCAATGTCTGCGTCATGCGCGCTCTCTAGTGGAAAGCGCACGCCGGGCGCGGTGCTTTCACTAACATTAATCACTACAGAGCTCATAGGAAACACTGGAGAGTTGTCATTAATATCAAGAATGTTTATTCTTACCCGGTAGAGTTGTAGTGGACCGTTCACTACGGCTTCCAGATTAACGGAGCACGAGATTACGCCTGCGCAAAGCTCCTCTCGATCGATCCTTTCGCTCACCTGCAAAGAGCCCGTCTCAATATTTACACTAAAATACTGCTTTTTAGAACCTGACACGATGCGAAAGCCCCTGGATTGCAGATTTTTTACTGAAAGGTTAATGTCTTTAGCTATATTACCGACTGTGGTTCCCTGTATCACCTCCTCCAATACACTGTATGAGATCTGTCCGGTTACAGCCTCCAAGAAATGACAGGTCAAAGCAAATGAGAAACAGGCTAATAAATGCCTCTGTGTAGATATAAACATGTTTGCTTATTTTTTCTCCACAATAATTCTGAAAATTGGCATCAAAAATGGATGAAAGAGTTTAATTTCAGTTGAGTAAAGGATCCGTTTCGGGCTACCAAAGACAAAAGAAAACAGCCAAAGATCCCTTTTCAATCCTCAGGACAAACCCATAGCGACAATAATCCAAAAGCATGGAAGTTTTGCATCCGTCAAAAATCCTCAAAGCCAGTCCAAATCCGCATACAATATTCCATAAATGTCTAGATGGTTTTTCACATCTGAGCCCGACGTTCTATAGTGAAGAGGTTTAATACAAGAGATACATGAAGGAGAGGGTGAGAGAATCAGAGAGAGCAAAGAGAGAGAGGGGGGCTGGTCATGATTAGGAGGAGGAGGAGAGACACGCCTTTAATACAGCTAGTGGAACAAGAGTGACACATAGTGGCCTCTACATTAACTGCAGTTTATGATTCACTGTAAAAGCTACAGGGGTTTAAAACACATGAGCAGTTGAACTGATATATAAGTATTAATTTGAGGAATTTGTACTTTATTCGGGTACTACTGAAACTAAACACTTTTCTCTTATTTTATATTACCAAGACAAAATCATTTGTTTTACTCTTTACAATTTCATGTAGACAACAATTTGTGGTCTGACAACAAATTTCACCCTATTTTTCATAACTTTTACCTACAACAGTCAAATACATTTCTGTGTAAAAATCTCACAATGGCCATGCATCCTTATAAAGACAATTTAATCACAACATACTCTAAGCAAAACATGTATAACATTGCTGAACAGTCTATGATCAGTCTATTGACAATTTTTAAATGTAAACTATAAAACAGCCACTGTTGAGTCTGAATTTTTATGTCAGGTTTCAGGATTTTCAGTTTAATATTTGAATTTCTAGAACCTTACATAAAACAAAATGTAATTAAATTAGACAAAAGTTTTGCAAGTAACTTGTGAAAAGCTGTCACTTGAGAAATTCTCCTCTGTCTCCTGATTTCATTTGTATAGTCAAGAAATAAAGTTTACTCTTTACTTTTAAACTCTTACAAATCAAATCAAATGTGGACATTTTAAAGATAATCACTTTTCTTGCATTTTGTAAACTTCTGGTATTCTGTAACATTCTCTGTTAAACATTAGCTGAAGAACTAATGGCAGGAATACATTTTAAAAATCACCTGGTAAATCAATTAACCCTTTTAAATCTGATGTGTGTATTTTCTCCAACCCAAATATCACCAAACAGAATTACATAAATAAAAATTGTTTTCAAACAACCTTTGCCTACCACCTCGTTATACCCCTAGTTCTACTACCCCAACTCCAACAATAAATAAATACAACATGATAAATAATATTTGCTAAGATTTCAATACCAGTGAATACAAGAAGAGAAAAGCTCATTTTTAAAGAGAATGCATTGCGGAGGAATCAGGTCTGATGACTGTGCCTAATCAAACAGCAGTAACTACTGTGTAGTAAACAACGCAGGTTATTTCTTCTAGTATAAGGATAAAAAAAAAAAAAAGATCTACAGGGAGGTTTAATTATTACTTCACAGGTTGGCTCTTACTCTCTTGCTGATGTAAGATGCTAAGAATAAATATGAAATGTTACAATAAATAAATACATAATATTAATATTCATAATAAATAATAATATTTACAATAATAATAAAGTGATAATAGACAGGGGCGTGTCTACGTGGTGGCCAGAGGTGGCACCGGCCCCCCTGACATTTGGCTGGCCACCCCAGGTGCCCCCCCTACCAGATGTCTTGCGATGGCTTGTTTTTAGTAAATTTCTAACTGCATCTGGCAGTGGCGCATCCTGACATGTGTAGGCAGCTGCCTAGGACCGCTTTCTTCTCCTCTTTATACTTAATTTCAGGCGGCTTCTATAGCGCGATCTTAATGACAATGTCGAGAGCGCATAATGTGACGTGATCCATGTAGGCCTAATGCGCGAGCACGAATCTCCACTCGCAAGCAGATTTCCTTCACTCACACAAAACTGGACGTGTGCTTTTAAATATGCATTGTTCTTTTATTAATTGGCTCTGCTCTCACACAGATATTACATGTACGCTCAAACGTTGTCCTCGCATCACTGAAGACCAGAGGAGATTTTTTTTTTCTAATTCAGGTGAAGAATAGGCTTTTCTCACTAAATGGAAGCAAGCTGAATATAGTCAGCCTTTTCTAGTTATTTATTTTATTAATACTTATTTTAGTTAAGTGCTTAAATTGTAAATATGCATTTATTAAATTATTTTATTTAGTGCATTTGTATTGTGTTGTTTTTGTATATAGTTATACAACCAAAGTGTATCAACGAGGTTTCAGAAATAATCACTGAGGGAGGGTGCGTCTGAAATTAGTGATATCCGCATAAATATGCAGATGTCATTCCCGAAACTTTGCAACGTGTGTGTGTGGCCAAAAAAGTTCTACATTTTAAATTAATTGCCTAGAAAGCTCGGAAAGAGCGCTCATAACCACTAAAAAGCTGTCACTCTTTGTTCATCGCGATCTCACAAAGTTCTGTTACCAATGAATCTCACACTGCGCAATTAATATATTATTAACATCGTGTTCAAATCTCCTGCTGCTCTCGCAATTTCTTTCGTTTATTCACTTCTTTGGTCTTTGGCGGTCTGGGGTAAAATGCACCTCAGAAAAAAAGCAGAGGACGATTACGTCCTTTTTTCAAACACACACTGTAAGTGACCCAGTCAACACGTGAGATCATGCGATGATCACAGTGAAATCACACATACTTTGAAGGAAATAAAAGATGAAATTCTACGTGTTTGTGATATTACTGACCAATATTAGATAATTTTTTAGATCACAGTTAAAAGAATGAGTTTAACACAATGATATGACAGTGGTCTCACATGGTGAGCTCACAGTATGCAGTATGAGCGAGTGTGCAGTGACCTCACATTGTGACCACAGTATGAGCGCACAGTGAGTGTGCAGTGACCAGTGACC
>NW_015549848.1:337372-351532 GCF_001515605.1 Sinocyclocheilus anshuiensis
AGTATTTATGATTTGTTATACTTCCCAAATCAGATCATTACTAGACTACATTACTACCTCGGGATCAAATTTCAGTAACTATACAAGCATGTTTTGTGGAAGCATGGATGCATGATTTGTTTCATATTTTGTTTAACTAATAGTTATTTTCACCTGTTAGGTTGTTAGTAACTGATTGCAATGACATATTGTTCTCTGTGTTTCAGGATGTGTCAAGTCTTTCCAAGGGGACAAAGAAATCGAAGTTAAGAATCGAAAAGGAGTCATCAAAACAATACCAGAAGCAGAATGTATCTGTTAAATTGAAATGTCTTTCAAATGCCAACACCAAACTGAAAATAAATCAAAATGAACAAGGAAACCGAATTGTAGAAATACTTTGAAGGAAATAAAAGATGAAATTCTACATGTTTGTGATATTACTGTCCAATATTAGAGAATTTTTAGATCACAGTTAAAAGAATGAGTTTAACACAATGACAGTGGTCTCACGTGGTGAGCTCACAGTATGAGCGCACAGTGAGTGTGCAGTGACCTCACATTGTGACCACAGTATGAGCGCACAGTGAGTGTGCAGTGACCTCACATTGTGACCACAGTATGAGCGCACAGTGAGTGTGCAGTGACCTCACATTGTGACCACAGTATGAGCGCACAGTGAGTGTGCAGTGACCTCACATTGTGACCACAGTATGAGCGCACAGTGAGTGTGCAGTGACCTCACATTGTGACCACAGTATGAGCGCACAGTGAGTGTGCAGTGACCTCACATTGTGACCACAGTATGAGCGCACAGTGAGTGTGCAGTGACCTCACATTGTGACCACAGTATGAGCGCACAGTGAGTGTGCAGTGACCTCACATTGTGACCACAGTATGAGCGCACAGTGAGTGTGCAGTGACCTCACATTGTGACCACAGTATGAGCGCACAGTGAGTGTGCAGTGACCTCACATTGTGACCACAGTATGAGCGCACAGTGAGTGTGCAGTGACCTCACATTGTGACCACAGTATGAGCGCACAGTGAGTGTGCAGTGACCTCACATTGTGACCACAGTATGAGCGCACAGTGAGTGTGCAGTGACCTCACATTGTGACCACAGTATGAGCGCACAGTGAGTGTGCAGTGACCTCACATTGTGACCACAGTATGAGCGCACAGTGAGTATGCAGTGACCTCACATTGTGACCACAGTATGAGCGCACAGTGAGTATGCAGTGACCTCACATTGTGACCACAGTATGAGCGCACAGTGAGTGTGCAGTGACCTCACATTGGGAGCATAGTATGAGCACACAGTGAGTGCGCTGTGTGGTTACACTTTTAGCTCACTGTGACACACACATTGTGACCACACCATGAGAATCATGTGAGCTCATGGTGACATCATTGTGAGATCACATTGTTGACTGGGAAGTGTCATGTCGCGATGACACGAATCACGCGATCAAGTTTCCATGTTATGATTTAACTTACTGTAACGTCGATCGCGTCTACACTGGATGCGAGCGATGCGATCATGCGACACGACAAAAGACAATAGAACCCGTTAAGAACCTCATCACATTGCGGGGATCCAGTGTGTGTTAAATGCTCTCCTACTTGTCGCTTTGGATAAAAGCGTCTGCTAAATGAGACATAACTGATTATTGGGTTCTGCTGTCTGTTGTCGCATCGTGCTGCTCGCGTACGGACTAGAATTATCCTTTCCCAATAAACAAAGTTGTTTTGCACTGAATACTTATATTTTAATACTTTATCATATTTTAGTACGTACATAACTGTTTGCCTTTGAGGGTCTCATCACCTGACAACTGCAAATTTACAAATTTTAATAAGAAAAATAACCAAGGAGGGAAACTGTATGTGGGAAAAGATCACTGACTTACCCTTGTTCCTCGATGTGGGGCATACTTCAAGGTGTCTGCTATATACTCACAAAGCATCTTTGTAGACACCTTTGGATGCATCTTGCGGCAGGCTTCTGAAAAGATTTTTTAGAAATAAACAATGCATCAAAGAGAAAAAAAAATTAAACAAGGTCTCAGTGTTGTAAATACACAATTATGATTATTAAAAGAACTTTTCACATCTGAAAATTTTAACCAATCAACTGACAGTACAATAATACCCTTTCTACATAGTGCACGAGAGATGGAACATGAGCATTCAAATAGACAAACAAAGCATAGATCAATCCGCTTTTGTGCTTGAGTAGACTTCAACAATGAATAAAATGTGTGCTTACAGGCAAGGGCGTAGGTTTCCTTTTGACATTGGTGGGGACATAAACGCAAATACCCGCAACTCTCCCCCCCCCGCACCAAACACCCAATAATTTTCGCATTTCTGATAGACCTTTGACCACAGTTTCATATCACCTAAAGTCTTCGTTTACAGCTTATGTTTGCCAACATATTCATAACTCCTAAACAGTTTTTTTTTTGTTAGTATGTTTAACAGACAATAATTAAAGATATCGTCCTCTTTTGGAAGGCCAACCAAAGTAGTTTCGTTTTCACAACGAAACACAGCGCCTTCACGACATGGTGGCGGCGGCAACAACAATACTACAGCGAGAATAAAAGTTATGCCTTCTTTCTTTGCGTGAACATTTGGGCGGCGTTATGCAAATCTTCCTGTGACGGGAAACATCGTGACGTAGACATGTGGATGCGTGTTAGAACGAGCCGTTTTAGGTAGGCGTGGTTGACTCTTAACTTTTATAAAGAATATCTCTTTGGATTTGAGACTTTAGTCTTTGCAACTTTACAGATCTTCTTTATGCACCAAGAGCTTGTAACACTCCAAAGAGAAAGGAAAAATTGAAATCGCATCATATGACCCCTTTAATTGGGACTACTTACAAACCATGTCCACACTAAATTGTTTGTAGTTCCTGTACCCTTTAAGCTTTAAACACATTTGTTGTCTTTTCTGAAAGACACTTTTTTGTCCAACTGTTAAGAATTAAGATAAAAGTTATTGTTCAAGTGTAGTGTAACTGAAATATTGTGCATAAAATATCTTTATTTCATAAAAATAACATATAGATGCCCACAGTGGTCTCAAAGTCCCAAGTCCTGCAGTTATTTTTCAAATTTGAGTATGATATCACAAAAATAGGTTAATAAATTATTTTTAGAATTTATTATATGAGCATGAATGTACTTACTTTGTACATTATAATTTGTTTGCCTTTGAGGGTCACATCACCTGACAGCTGTCCCCCCCACTTTTAAAATGGCTGCTACGCCCCTGCCTGTAGAGAAGAAACTCTGCCCTTATGAATAGGTGTCACCACACATTAAATTAGGACAGGATAAAGTATTTTAAAAAAGAAAATACGCACTTCAACTTTAAGTTACTAACTCATATAAATGGTTATTAATTGTCCTCTTCAATGTCATTTAAATGAAAACAGATGAAAAACAAACAAGCAAACAAAATGTATTTAAATACATCTGAACAGTGCAGAGCAAAATGTTTGTTTTTGTGTTGCAGTTAAACATTATTTGGATCGTAATATCATAATATTAAAGAAAAAGTATGATGTCATTGTATTTAATTACAAAATATAAAAGCAAGTGTCTGTATACTGCACAAGGTTTCTTTTTAAAGAATTAAACATACACAATGAGTGTGCAATTAAGGTTAAACTAAGAATCAAACCACACCATGTGTGTTGGAGCTGCATGATTTTAAAAGAACACAAACTGAAAGAAGCCTATCCACACCTCTCTCCCAAATGACTTTTTTCACTTACAGTATGTAATCCTGCTTTTTTTTTTACCACCACCATGCAAACACATATATAAACGTAGAATTTTAGAATACCAATGGAATCGTCACTATAGTTCACACACAAATAATCTTCTCATTTCTTTGTTTTTCTATATGAATGAGCCAATTTATAAACGAGTGTGCATGTGAGAGAAATAAATCATGTAAAAGTGGGCCATTCTTGCTAAATATTTCACTGCATGTTTCCCGAAGATGTGTGAGCGAGACAGAGGGAGAGATAGAGAGAGATAAATAGAGATGGAATTTACGTTCAAATTCGGTGTAATCCAGGGATTAGCTTCTGCTGGCAGCCTCCTATGCCCTATTTCTATTCCCTCAAAATGATTTCAAATATTAATAATCATAATCTCCTGCACTGGTAACAAAAATATGAAGGCACATCACACTAGGTCACAGAAATAGCAAGTCAACTTCAACTTCATTTATTTATATAGCACATTTAAATGCAACTTTGTTGCCCAAAGTGCTTCACAAGTTAAGAATAAAATAAAATACACACATATAAATTACACACAAGTAAACAAACATTTATAAAAGGTTCCCAAGTCAAACTTTCTCTACTTCAAAGGCCAGACTAAAAAAATGTCGTCTAATAAAAAGTCGTCTTAGACAATACAGTAATATAGCAAATAAACAATGGCACCAGCCCTCAAATGTTGCAGAATCTTTTCTCAGAACTAACTTCACTTTTCTTTATTTTATCAAATATTAAAAAGAAAGTCTCCCTGATAAGAATAAGTTTGTTTGTAGTGAAAGTTGCACATTTAAAAATAAGGTGATTAACATAGCTTATTATAAACATAGTCCAGTTTTTTTGTTTTGCTTTACTCAGATTAAATATAGTGAAAGACACTTATTATGAAAAAAAAAAAAGGTAGGTAAAATAAAATAAGGTAAGGCTTCATCCTATAACTTTTTCAGTTAAAATGTAAAATGACATAGTTATTATGGAACTGTGAATGAGGACCAGAATAAAAAATCTTGATGATGAAACCAGGAGAGAAAAAAAGAGGAAATCTTACTTATAGCAAATATTTCTATTACTCAAACATGGTTCAGGCAACACAGCATAAACTGTAGGTGTACTGAGTTAATAGGTTCAATAACAAATAATTTGCACTAAAATTAGCCTAGGATCAATTCTCAGTGTTCAATAATAGAGCATTAAAACTGTAATGCTTGAATGTGTATGTGCAGAAACATTATTGAAATGAAGCATACTGAATGCATAATACAGAATTTGGTCATACTATGGAATATTCATTAACCAGAGTTTGAATCTGACCTTTCTGTGTCTGTGTGTGCATGCATGACAAAAAATAAATAAAAATTGCCTGAGGATGCGTGGAAGCATGGTGAACACCAGAGGGGGCGGTTGGATAGTGTGTGTGATATCATCAAGGGTGGGGCTGCAACTAGATGTGTGTGACTGTGTGTGAGGAAGGGTATTTAATATCTAAATGTGGTAAAGTGCAATCTGATTAATTATAGAGAGACAGAAAGAGAGGATGGTGTGTAAACCAGCATATTTACCAGACAATCAGGATTTTGTAAGAGTAAAAGTTAGGTATGGCTCTATAGGCACATATAGTATATGTACGTATATGCCTGGGAAAGAGAGAGAGGAGAAAGGGGGAGGGGTGATGTTGTCAGGCAGCAGAAGAACACTCTGCAGAGTACAGCCTGTTGCCACGGAAACCGCATTACAGCAGGAGGGGGCTTTTTTCGAGACCCCATTCTGCTTTAAGTGAGAGTGAGGCAGGCGGGCGATACTAGGGACAATTGATCAAATGAGCTATAAATCACCGTGTTTCATTACTATCTTATGAATATTAACATTAAAAGGGAGTCATTAATATGACAGACAGAATGAGGAAATTATAATGAGTCTCTTTGCATTTCTCTCTCTCTCTCTCACACACACACACACACACACACGATGTGTTCTGGAGAGCAGGTAAGCTCAAGCAGTGATGTGTTGCTACAGCAGCAGAGAGACAAAGTCCTGCTAACTTCTGTCACCTCCCCCACAAACATGCTTCTGCTACAAGCCAAAAACACTGCTAACACACCCTACTGCGCATTAAACATTCAACAGATTACAGTACTGGTACACCTGACATTTGCGATATAAATACAGTAGATCAAAATAACACCAAAAAAGATTATTGGAGTATATATATATATATATGAGTATATAAGAAAATACAATTTCAGTCTTTCTACTTCAAAATGCCATGTTTACTTACTGTTTCTTTTGTAATTATTTGTGAAATTTACTAGCAATTTATGAGTGAAAAAGTGCCCAGCATAGAATCACAATTAACCCAGTTTATGTTCCTGGTGCTCATGTGAATTATTCATTGGTGCACATTATTCATAAATTCCAAAATGTTTCTCTTTATAATCTTTTACCAAAATGTAACAAATGTTTGTTGTTGAATAGTCTGTTAAACTCGGAAAATGTGTCACAGTACGGAAGATGGGTATGTGTGGTAGTTGTACATACAAAAAAAATGTATGTATAAAAATGTATATACTAGTTCTTGTGGAGCTGATTCTACAGAAGAGAGCACACATGCTCCCACAGGCATCTGACAGTATGTACTTAGTTGAGGAGCTGCTGCAAAATTATGCTTTTCTCCTGATTAAGAGCGTGATTTTAAGAGGATCTAATCTTTCAGTAAAAAATCTAGTACTGACACACAAAATATGACTAGACTACAGGGTCTTAGAAAGAGATAAATGCTGCTGCCTTCTCAATGTCATAGACAAATCTGTGAGGAGAAGAAAATAGTTCAATTGTTTGTAAGATTAATAAGACAAGCTGGATGAAATTGTGACTAACACTTAGATCTGTTATAAGCTATATTTTATGTTTTATATCCGTTTTCTGAAAAATCATCCCTCCCACAGGCCACACACATTTTACAATCCATTTTATGCCTTTGCCCTCTCTGTCTTTCTGTTCTTCTTTCACATTCTAATTGCGATGAAAGCAATCAAATATTTCAGATTAAATTCTGGTTTTGATACATTTTTAATCAAAAGCAAATTAATTCCACCATGTGTTAATATTAACTGAGCAGATGCCATCAAACACACACACAAGTGCGAATGACATCATGATAAAGATGAAACTCTGAGAGAATTTTAATCCAACTAGAGTTTAATCATTTATTTCTAAATCTGTGCTCAGATTGCTTTACACAGTTGCTCTGACGGAAATGGGACAGGGCAGGAGGAGTCTGCCAGTCAAAGAGACAGTAACCAGGCCAGGCACATATAGTACTGTACATGCACACTACCTAAGCTTCACTTTAACAAATACTGATACATTTAATAAAGGGACAGAAATGACATTTTATTCGTTAACAATAATGATGACCATAGAAATGTGTGGCACACCACAGCCAACTCTAATTTGGATCAGAGGTGACATCTGAAATTTGCGCCAGAATTCAATCATCTCTAATTCACTTTCCCCCCCAAATCCCAAAGGATTCTGAGAGAAAAAGGTTAGACAATCAAATAAGACAGATGAAAGTCCCTTACTTTTTAGAAAACCATTTTATCTGTCAGAACGCACTGCTCAACAACAGCATTAAATCATTCAAACCTTGAGTTATTTAATGCTTATACACATGAAGACCAGGCATATTATTAAAACACAACAATTAAATATTTCATATATAAATATAAATATTGTACATAAATATAAAAAGGAAATAAATTGATAGAACAAACAAACTCTAATATCTGCCTAGAAAAAAATTACAAATCCATTTTAAATTATATGTGTATTAAATGAAATCACTTTTAATGTTACATCATTATATATACATAATGTTACAATAAAAAGTTATTTAATATATGCATTTACACATATAGTTTAAAAGAATGAACAGCAACAGCGTGCTTCATTCTTTGTGAGTTCGGTATAAAAACAAAGAAATAGAAAGAGAGAAAATGTTTTTGTTTGTGCATGAAAAATAAAATCCATTTCAGTCCCTTAAATAGGCTTTTTAGGTAATAAGGCTAAAGCATGTGATGAAACGGCTTCTGCTGAAAGATGCACTGGCCTTTCACACTGACCAAAAGCCCTGATTGGCTCCTGACACGCACTGCAACAGCTATTTCATTACCTGATTGGTTAAGCACACTCTGGTTGATGCTCCTGGCTATTTGATTGGCCGAGGTGTTACTGTGCACAGCTGTGCTGGTGAGAGTGGTGATTGAAGCAGATTTATGTCTATCAGACTCTCAAGAGAATAATCGACCAATGAGGTCCGAGTATTGATTTACATTTTGCCTGGTTTTGTTCACAGATGTATGGACCACACCCTCAGAGAAACCAGTGATGAGGAGAGGGTGTTTCACAAGGACAGATGACGCATAAATCACAAACACACACACAGACACATACACACTAGCTACTGTAAATAGGTCATCACCTATTAAACCAAATCAATTCTGACACACTAACACATATTGGAACAGAAATAATTAATTACTTATTGACAAACACTGCTAAAGTGTAAACTGGTGGCGTATACAAAAGCTAGTGCAAACACACACACACACACACACACACACACACACACACATCTCTCTCACACTCCAAGTCAGAGGAAATGAAAATGCAGTTGGCATAATGTTAAGACAGGAGAGAATCCACTCAGTAAAGGCAGATCAATCTGATAACACACATGCACACACATACTACAAATCTAGGCTGTAATATTTATATCGTACATGATTTGTACAGTATTGTAGTGTTATTTAGTTGTCTATTGCGTGTTGTATTCATACAAGTTCTAATAAAATTAGTTTGAGATCTAGGAATGATTTCACAGAATCAATTTGTAGTCACACATATGTACGTGTGTATATATATAGGCAAAGAGAGAGAAAGGTGATGGCATACAATGCCATACATTATTGTATGCTGACTTCTGTATATATATATATTTATTTTTTCCAATGTTGTCACCAAACTATAGCATATAATCATAAAAGTAAACCCACACACATGGTAGTAATCTAGTGATCAGCTGTTGTGATAAACCTATTTGACCCCTATTCTCTCTATAATCCATTAACCTGCTAAACTCGCACAGAAAATATAATCCACCTGCTCCCTACACCTGCGACCTAATTATTTACACAAAAATATATATATATACATTTATGTATATCCTCAGTGGTTTATGTTTGTGTGTGTGTGACTGTGGATTGTGTGTAAACAGTGGTGTGCACATTTCTATGCAAAGGTTAACGAGAGAGAATAGATAGATGGAGTAGTGCTGCAGGCGTGTGTGCTGGGGTACTGCAGAATGACATCAGCAAGAACGATTATGGGACATTTCAAGTGGACAGAAACAGAACCCAGTGTTCCAAAAGTTCTGTTCTATATTCAACCTTCTCTCTCACACACACATACACACACAAGCTGAACATCATCTTTCACTCTCCTCATCAAAACTTAATAATTTCACTTGGTCTCATGCATTATCAAGAGCTTCATATCCTAATTCGTTTAAAACCACTTTAGCTATCTTCCTATCTACTTCAAATAAAAAAAATGTCATGGTCTTACCTTGAGTGTGCTCTGGGGACACAGCATATGCATGGAGAGCATAATAAAAAAAAAGAGAAGAAGAGAAAGAAGCAGAGGTTAGTACTTTACTTTTGTTAAAACATTATCTTGCAGTGCACACATTTCAAACTCAAACAGATGTGAGATCCGGTCAGAGGCCCAGCTGTGCTGAGACACACAGATGGACATTTGGAGTTTCCCTGAAGGAGACCTACAGTTGCAAAAAGACAATTGTTTATCGTATGTGAATTAAATATGGGTTAAAAATGCATGTAATACCAGCTTAAACACTGAAATGTATGATGTGAGATATTTATATTTAATCTTCCAGGACACCTAAGTCAAGCAATGTGGCCACCATGTACTTACCATTGTTATTTTACATTTGTAAATATTTTACCATATTACTGTATTGTACCATATTTAATTTTTTGGGTCTTTTTAAAAATATTATTATTGTTATTGATTCTGATTCTATATATAGATTTTATAAATGTATCTGAGATGAGCATATAGCTGTTTTAAACTTCTAGACTATTGGGAAAGCATTTATAAAAGGTCAAAGCATCAACACTAAGAGGCTCTAAATATGCCAAACTTTTATATAAACATATACACATTTCCACCTCCTAGCTTGCTGGAAAGGCTTCTTGGAAAGTAAATGTTTTTGTAAACTTAATTGCAGCAGATGTGAAAAGTCTGCAAACTTGAAAACCCACTGGTGCAGTTTTCAGCCCAAAAACCAAATATGCATTATAACAATAATCCATGACAGTGACCAAAAAAAACTTTAAGGGCAAAGAGCAAATGCATTATCAATATTAATGCCTGTGCCTCTCAGAGTTAAACTATGCATGTAAAAATAACAACACATCCAAGACCAGGGAGAGAGAGACATGATTAACAGAGTGACGAAAGGAAGCAATGAAAATGGAGCAAAATCAGCAAAAGGAGAAGAGAAATAGAGTGAGCGGACCAGTCACAAGCACAAGAAAAAAAAGAAGAGCAGCATGAAAGAATGGGGTTAGTGAATTAAAGAAAGATAAAGGGAAATTAAACAGGGATTAAGAGGTGGAGAAAGAGTGAGAGGAAAACAAGATAAAAGAAGTGCGTGAGAACCAAATTAGTCAGTAAATGAACTAGCGTTAATTGTTATAGTTTTTAGTGGCTCCCAATGGACTCTGTAAATGTATGTATATTGCACGTGTGAATGGCAGGTCTTTTGCATGCTGGGTAAAGTTCTTTCCCCCTTCAGACCACTGTAAAGCTGATGACTTTCCTCTGTAATCCCATTAGAAAGCTCGTAGTTGGATTACTGTCTCCCTGGTTATGCTGACAGGCCTAATACAACAGCACACATCAACACCACCGGGACCACGGCAAGCGTGTTGGACCAGATTAACCTCAAAACACCTGAGCTACACAATGCATGATTCAGACTCCGCCATAAAGACTCTCTCCAAAGCGATTCTGAAAATATCGACACTTATGGTGTGGCAGAGTGATTCTGAAGAGCACAAGGTCACAGCTAACTTGCATATTCCCTAATGACAGTTCAAGCACGCTAAACACAATTTGTTACATCAGTCTTCATTATTAACTGACAGAATGAATGAAATGCTTTTCTGTCTTCTTGATAATGTTTAAAATAACACTGCTACAGTGTTTACTGTTTATTCATGTTTAACAGAAAGCACGAAAACTACAGAAAGTATGAGACATTTTAGACCAGACATTTTCAGCCTTTATAGGCCCAACAGATTATCAGTGAATGCACATTCATAATAACTGGAAATGTCCAGACAATCATTTATTATATAAACCATTTACAGAGCCCCAATGGTCTGCAGACCTGGTCAGTGCTTTCAAGCCTTTGCACGCAAAACTAATCATACAGGGGGGAAAAAATCATGTCCTGCTGAACCCACAGGCAGAATGGTGACTTAACCTCACTGTCAACCTCAGCTACAAACCCACATTACAGCCAATGCTCTAATTACCTTTAGTAAAGGTCACTGACCATCAAACTCACTGGCAATGACAACGATAGTACCATCACACATACTAGCATTATACTATTTATTTATATTTATGCTATCTATACTAACATTGTCATTACCAGTGAGTCTGATGGTCAGTGACCTTTACTGAAGGTAATCAGTAATCACACATAATGAAACAAATGATAAACCATTACAGGTATATGAACTGCATTCATATTCTAATTATAAGGAAGGACAGAGAGAGTGAGAGAGAATCAGATTAAGGCATAATTTCAGACCAAGTTGACAACACCTAAAAAAAAAAATATAAAAATAAATAAATATAAAAAAACAACATCACACTAAAACTTTCAAACATCAATCAAACATTCTATGAACAAATATTTGGTGAATACAGTATTCAAATGATATGCAGTTGCAGATGTGTGTCTCATACACACACACATACACACAAGTGGAGAGTTTAGATCTACACAATGAATATTACAATGAGCACAATGAGAAAAATAATGGACAAAAGCAAATCCGACACTAATTCAGAACCTGAGCTAATCTGAATGTCTTTCACGGCTGACACACACACTGCTCTCTTTCAGAGGGATCAGCTGCAGAAGGATGTGGCTGGAATCACTCTCAGGTCTATGAGCAGGTCTATGAACACACACACACGCACACACGTCCCGAGAGCAGCAGACACACAGAAAAACCATGCTAATTCCCTGCACCTGCATGCCAACCATTATTCTCAAAACTAGAAACCAATAAACACGGTTGCTGCAATGATGAAAAGTTATGTACTGTATAACCAGGCCAATATGGACATAAAACTTGAGCTCTACTGATTTAACGCTGCAGTCTGTAACTTTTGGTGCTCTAGCGGTTAATAAACAGAACTGTACACAATAGTCCAAATATAAGTAAGGGCTACTCTGCAGCGGTTCCACCAATACCAGTCTGAAATAGTCAGAATATAAAAATGTATTATAGGTGTACCATAGTGATTCAGGATAAGCCAAAAACACGGTTTGGAAAATGGATTCATGATGTACTCGCTTATATTAATTTTGTAAATTTTGAACACAAAAAAGGTTACGGACTGCAGCTTTAAGCAGAACGAACATACTAGAATTCACATTTTCCATCCCATGTGTTCATTAATAAAATATTCTGAATAATTCTGATAATAGTTTCAGCGACCAGTAAGAGTATAGTACTGTCAGCTGTTTAAGCCATGTCAAATACATTTAAATCCATGCAGTAGAATTTTATAGATTTTCCATTAAAATCAGTGCAGAAAACAAAGTCGGCAAATTCCGTCAGGATGTACAAAAAAAGATATTTAAATGCAATATTAAAAGCAGATTCAAACAAATACATTTTATTTTTAGCCATTTACCAAAACTAAATTTAAATTGTATTAAATACAAAAGTACAATCAGTCAACAGACATATAAAAAAAAATAGCTGTATCATAAATGCATTATAATCAAGTTGAGATACATATGTATTAATGCAACCTCTTAATTCTAGACAGTAAAAACAAGAACTATTAATACAAAACAAACAGAACAATTAAAGAAATGCTACTAAATAAATAAAGAGATGCAGCTTGCAAGGTTATCCACACAAAACCTGTTTTTAAAAAAAGAAAGGAGAGAGAGAATTCAGCCATATTTAAGCTGCAGTCAGTGAACAGACTAAATTATTCACATCGTGCTGGCCTACATCTTCCAGGCAAATGTCTGTGTGTGTGTGTTCATGTGTGAGGGATGCAAGGATGCTGTACGGACTCAAACATGCTCTTAAATTCACAGCGACATTAAAAGCTTCTGTGAAATCCCCAAAAGAACAACTCTCACTGGAGAAGTCGCTCTGCTAGAGAATAAAAACTGTGATAACAGAAACACTGTCTAGAAATCTACAGAGCAGACCGTCAGATTTTTCTGTATTCTAAAGCATTTATAGGGAAAACACAAATCACTACAACTGTGTATAAACCTTTGCAAAGATTTCACCTCGAAAGTATGCCTTCACACAAGATTTGGCAGATTTCAAACAAGCACACAAGTATATAAAAATACACACACCAGACCCTGTGCAAAGTTCATGTTATAAATCCCAAAGGTCATGAAAGTGTGCATATGCATAGTTTTATACATAATGTTTACACATTACATTCTCTTACATTAACACAAACACATGAGATGCACAATGAGCCTCGTGTGCATGGAACATGTACCTGCTGCTTAAATCACTGATACACACCCACACACACAAGGCTTGTATTTGACATGAATGAGTGAGTCACTGTCCAAATGTCTTTGTCACTCACAAAGCATACATACAACATACCGATGACCACGCAAACAGCACTGGCTGCCATTTTTACATGTTCTTCATTTGTACGCAGCATCTAAGATTAACACCGGGTAAGTGCCAAATGAGAGTAAAATTGCTTTGGCGAGTACATTATTGCAGGACTGTTAGCTGGTTACTTTATCAGGAAGAATAATAAACATTAGAAATAAACATCATTGTCACTCTCACTTTCTCTCCACTATCTTCTGTGTGTTTTTTCTGAGGTTCCTTTGTTTTCCTTTGTTTCTTTCTTTGTGAATTAAGAATTTACAGTATGAGTCTAAATCTAGTTGTGTGCACTCATGCATGCACATGCATGTTCACAAGCACACAATTCACATGACACATTTCTTGGGGTATTTGCTCCAAAGCCCCTCCCTCAGGGCAGCCATC
>NW_015549848.1:351616-363042 GCF_001515605.1 Sinocyclocheilus anshuiensis
ACACACACACACGCACGCACGCACGCACGCACGCACACACACACACACACACACAGAAGGATCCTGTTTGAATGGAAGTGAATGTAGGAGAACCTTTAGCATGCTGAATAAACTGCTTATGCGTGGAAACTCTTTGCTTGTCATATAAAACACTGACTGCATGTTAGCTAATCTTTAACAGGTTTGGCATGATATATGTTTACTACAGAAAAATAGACCATGATACAGATGCTGAGGTTGCTATCTCCTTTAATAAAAGCATATCGTGTTGTTCTATGAATACTTTCAAAATGGCTGCTGTCTCTGAAGAACACATATATGAACCTGCTCTTGGCACACGCGCACACACACACACACACACACACAAGTGGAGATGAGTCACTGTTCCTCCTCCTCCTCCACGCTTTCATGTCAAGTCTCTCTCTCGCTATCATCCTGAATAGAACTAAATATATTACTGAGCTTTTAAAGAAAACATTAAAAATTTAATTATTTCATCATCATTTTCTGGATGCCAAAAAAGGGAAACAAATTACTTTTTTAATTGAAACATTTAGATTTGAGCTAGCCCATACAGAAATCTGATATATGGCCATATATATATATATATATATATATATATATATATATATATACTACTTCAGTCTGTGTGCATTGAATTTATTTAATACACGAGTTTCACAATTTGAGTTGAATTACTGAACTAAATGAACTTTTCCACGACATTCTAATTTATTGAGATGCACCTGTATATGTGAAGATATCTGCACACATTTGTAATTCAGATGTTTGCTGGAGACATATATGATAAAGTACTGTATATGTACAAACATGTGGATAACATGTTTTTTAAGTTACTTTTTAACATTTTTAAAAAGTGTATTTGCAGATAATATAGTGGCCTATTACTATAAAATGAGAGGCCACTTAAGTATACTTAAAAGAATATACTTTCATGACTGTTTCTTAACACTTAATTGCACTTTTTTAAATCAAGGATTCAGTTTTAACTTTAGAGTGTTGCCAATATTACATTTGTTAATATATTTTAAATGTGTTTATTTTATAATATATACTGTGTATAGGCTACTATTAGGCTATATACTGCGTCCATTTGCACTTAAAAGTTTATTTTTCTTATAAACTTCAGTTCACTTGCTTAAATGGTTTTGCTACAGAAACCCTTTTGCTCAATTTGAATATTGAGATTTTCATCACCAGGTCCTGCTCAATGAACTTATCTTCAAGAGTGTCAGCCCACATAATATTTTTGACATGAAGTGTTGTTTATGAGAGAGAGTACTGCGTTTGGCTGGAGAACTCGGAGCTCTGCACAAGCGTGAAAACTGCGCATGCACGTCATTTAAACCTTAATGGCCAGCTGCCACTACGCAGAGGCAAAGAGTTGGCAGAGGTACAGGTAAGCAAAATGTCGTGTTCGATATTTAGATGTAATATTTCATATTTTAAAGAACTTAAAACATGTGCTTCATAGGTTTGATGTAACTTATCGTCCTGTTTGTGCATCAGGCCATGACAGCGGGTAACTGTTTTACTTATTTAAATTGGCAACTTTGACACAGTAAACTAACGTTAATCAATTTAGAACTTTTAATATAAATGAACTGAAGGACAACATGGCGTTCGTTTCATTAGTACACAAGCGTGTAAAGCACATCAAGTCTTTGTGGTAACGTACATAGTGTCGTATGTCTGTACGTAACTTACATAGTGTTCGTTTTTGCTCTTTGATATTCTGTTTATTTTTTAGGCTAAACTAAGGTATTTGTGTAGGTATGATTAAATGAATAGTTTAAAATCATGTTTTTTTCATGTGTTTATTGTTTACTTCACTCTCACTGTTACTTCACTGGTTTTATCGTTATAACAGGAATGACATCCACACCAGGCATATCACTGTTCTTCATGCCCTTCCTGTGTCTCTGCTCAGGGATGTGTCTGGGTTTTGAAGAATCTGCATAGTTAGTCTTGAATAATTGACAGCACCACTCATATTAAAGGGATAGTTCACCCAGAAATTTAAATTCTGTCATCTTTTACTCACTCTTAAGTTATCTCCAAAACCCACATTAAAATATTTTTAATGAAACCTGAGAGGAGAGTTTTCTGTCCCTCCAGCTGAAGTACATGCAACCAAAACTTTGAAAAACCAAAAAGCCCATTAAGGTGTTGTACAACTGATCCATAAGAATGGAGCAGTTTAATCCAAGTCTTCTGAAGCAATGCAATCACTTTATACAATGAACTGATTTATTTCAATTAATAGAATTAATTTTACTTGCATGCAAACAATGATCCACACAGATGCATATGATATAGCGCATCAAATCATTGTGACATGCGAGAACCAATGAGGTTTATTCTAGTGTCATGCACATTTTTGGGCTTTTGTGTTTACTTTATTTTATGTGATCTTTGTGTGTCAATAAAATTCATTATTTTAACTGAATTTCATATAAAGCAATCATATTGCCTCACAAGACTTGGATTAAATTACTTTTCTAACCTTTCAGAGTTTTTGTTGCTTGGACTTTCATGGAGGGACAGAAAACTCTCAGGTTTGAGGATAAAAATATCTTAATTTGCATTTTAAAGATAAACAAAAGTCTTAAGTGTTTGGAGAGTGGGAATCATTCATTCATTCATTCAGGAGGAGTCTGATGAATCAGAGTTTGGAGATGTTGCACAGGCCCTCCTTACACCGTGTCCTAACTATACGCCACATGATGCCGGGACACAAAATAAAAGGTATCTTTTCCATGTTAATCAGAGTTGTTTGTTGTTGAATATTTGCCTTTTTAATTTCTCTGTTATCCTTTATAACCATGTGCCAAACTAGGTATGTGTTTTATTGCATATTTCTATTGGTCTGGTTTTGGGAACAGGTATAGCCTACTGACAAACAATAAAAACTATTTTACTTCCTTTTTAGGAAAACATTACAGTGTTGCCTTTGTTGTGTCTTTGCCAACACAGGGTAGTAAATTAAGTTTGGTATAGTAACAGTACTTGTGTAATTACTAAATATTTCATTATGATCGTTGTTTTTTAGATTACCAGTTTGGAAGAAGAGGCTACTGGAGTTGACTCATTGTTGCAGGGGAAGGTGGAAGCAACCAAGAGTTACTGGTGAAAGAGACTGTTGATGTTGCAGTTGGGCTGGAGGAGCACAGCATCATGCATGAGGATATGTGAAATGTCATAATGTTCAGCTATGCCTCATGTTAGTGTTTTAATACCAAGTACGGTCATACCAAAAACATAACTGTCACTTTTGAAACTGAATGAAATAGCATTCTGTATGTGGTTCTATGTCTGATTCATTTTTACATAGTACTGTTAGAAAATAGAAACTTAAAGCAATGGTTCACGTTCACCCAAAAATGAAAATTCTGTCATCATTTACTCACCCTCAAGTTGTTCCCAACCTGTAAAAATGTCTTTGTTCTGCTGAACACGAAAGATATTTTGAAGAATGTTTATAGCCAACCAGTTCTGTGGCAAAATTTACGTCCGTATTTGTTTCTTTTTTTTTTTCTTTTCCTTTTCCATACTATGGAAGTCAGTGATGGCCTACAACTGTTTGATTACAAAAAAAAAATTCAAAATACCCTTTGTGTTCAGCGGATAAATCTATTAATATATGGAACAACTTGAGGGTGACTAATTGATGACAGAATCTTCATTTTAGGGTGAACTATCCATTAAATATATTTTAAATAACTTGAAAATAAATATGCTGCTATTGCTGTCTAATAATATTAACATATATCTCAAACTGTATTGTACTGCACTGTATGAACTGAACTAATACTGAATAACTAATTAAAAATTGAAACATAACCACTGTTCCGTGTTTATTTGCAATTTATATTTCAACTTTTATTTCCTAAATATTTGAAACATGTTTAATTTAAAAATATGTACATATATTTGTTATAAATACAAAAAAATAAACATCCTTTACCCATATAGGAACATGCATGTTATAGGCTATATACTGTATATGTGTGTATTTGGGAAAATATATGTTACATATTGGGAAACGGCCATTTTTGTAATATTTTGAAATATATGTTGCATATATGTGCAAGTATCTGACATATATTTTTATATCTGTGAAATCCATACATGAACAGATTTCAGATTTCTGTATGGGGGTACAGGATGCAGATGCATCAACCAATGTGTAATAAGGGAAATAAACAGAAACACTTGCTTTGTCATTTCACAAAATGTAAATGATTCACTACTGGGGCAATGTAAAGTTTTACAAAATGTATAAATTACTTTTGATATTCTTATTAATATTTATACATTTTCAATGTGTCATTAATGTAAAATACTATCAACTATTCTATTTAAAATTGTGTCCGAAATGTACATATAATTCATGGAATTATTGAATAATAACCACATTAATTACATTACATATTAAACAGAAAAATAACATCACTAGTAACAACATTCCACTTCCTTGCCAATTCTGGGGGCCTATCTTACCTCAAGGGTATAATTTTATTATTTTACTTCAAAATAAAAACTATAAATTCCATCATTAACAAATACACACACACACACACACACACAAACCTTATTATCCAACAAAATACAACGTCACAGATCACTGTTTTCCAAAGACACAAAATTAGATCAGTTGACCTTAAACACCCCATAAAACCCATGTTCTTCTTTGACTGGAATTTTTTCTGCACATTCTGCTCTGTATTTTCACATTATTCCATGTTTCTTTGTTGCTCTCAAGTTTAAATGACATAGAACAGAGTGGAAGCAAGAACTCTGGCAAAATGCTGACTTGCAAAACATTTAATTTTTCATATGATTAAATATTACCCAGAATGCCAAGCAGTACAGAGACCACAGGGGAGATATGACCTAACAGCTCAGGACTCCAGAGACCATCTATAAATATGCCTAGAAACATGGATACCATAAGAGAGACACTTGTGCCCCGCAGCATGGTTTTACCCCAATTTAATTTGGGATTTACACATCATAATACTTGCAAATAAAAATCTCACATATAAGACAAGCAGCACAGACCTTCTAAAAATAGCACTCATATCCCTGACTCCACCTACATTCAGCACACAGCTATGCTTTCAGCATGTACAAACTGAAGCTTTAAAACTGTGTCAGAATCATCTATGTTACAGTCATCAAGCTATGTGTTTGGAATAGCATGCTAAATCTTTCTGCAGTAGTATGAATATTGTACATAGAATGTAATTTTGCTTATATATATGCATGCAATATCTGGATGGCCTACAGTATTTTTCAGTGTGTATGCAATCAGAGCACAATGCATGGAAAAATGTATCCTACAATACACTTAAATTAACCTGAAGTGATATCAACTGTCTGTTTGATCACTCTCTAAAGACCCCAAGACATTTTTATACACATCTGTATTCAAATGAAAAACAGCTAGATAGTAACAGAGCAACACTGGCAGTCATAAACATGTAATGTGATGAGGTCATGTGACAATATAACATACTACTATTTGTCATGTAAAGCATCTGACACACACACTTGCAGAAAGAAACAAGAGTATGCTGAAGTATATACTATATAAAGTATGCTAATACTAGTAAATGAACAAAGACAGACATTAAAGGCATTATACATATCATTATAGACCAATGCATCTAAACACACTTCTAAAGCCGACATGACCGTTTCTATGACTATTAGGAGAGATAGAGTTCAGAAGATAAATGAAGACTTAAGGTCAAAGATTATATAAATGAGAGAGAGATACACTTGAGACCAGCTGCAGACAGAGATATAGAGGACAGAGCTACTTATAACCACATGAACCAAAAGTAGAACTGATGTGACCCACTAAAGTACTGAACCACTGCAGAATGGACCTGACCTGCTCATGCACATACATTCACAGAACTGTCTGCCCTGCCCTGTTATGCCATTGTTGTGTTTCCTGCTCAAGCCTTTTGTACATTTACATCTGCACAGTACATTTTGTGTTCTACCAACCTGTAGTGTGTTGCAGTTGCATTAAAGCTCGTCTGCACTGACCTGCCAGAGCTATAACAACATATGTCAGTGCACGGACCAGACCTGCTAAACAGACATTAAAATGATCTCTCATGTGCAAAAAGCTCAGGCAATTCTGTTCTGCATTAAGAGAGAGAGAGATGCCAGCTGATTTGTATCCTGGATGATCTGTCAAAATGAACACAGTTCTGAAAAAAAAAACATTTGACAGTAAAAACTCTAAATTGTGAATGTGGAATGCTGATGCATCACTAAAGAAACTGTATCCTGAATAACTATCCCAACACAGTCCTTTCCAATTATCATACACATTTGAAAAAGGAAAAAAAAAATAATAATTTAATAAAAATCAACAGTTTTAGATGGCAAAGCAAGTTTTTATATTTGAAAGATTACAAAAATAAACAATTTTTCCTTAAAATAGCATGCATCAATAATATGACCATGAATATGCATCTAAGTTATGCATCAAGAAGATAAAACACAGGCAGCAGAGCAGAGCTTAGATCCATATCACATACAGGTAACAACAAAACCACACTTAGCAGAATGTCCAGCTAACAGACAAATAAACAAACTAAGCGTAATTGTTTCACTTTAAATGTAATTGTAAAAAAGTAATAATTAGTTACTCCAAAATAGCTGCAAAATGCCTTTCTGTGTTCTAGCTCTGCTGTTACCATAGCAACTGGGGTGGGCAAAAAAAGGTCTAAATGTCTGCCTTTGATTCTTTTATAAACATTAAAAATATTTACACAATCTAATATTGTAAAATCATTTTAACAGTTATTTTGTACAGGCTGGATGTCAGAGCATTGATAAATCAACTGCAATGCTAAACAATTAAACAGTTAATTTAATTTAACTGAAATCTGAACCAAAGACGAGTGTTTATAACGGAGACCGCCTGAATAGATTTCCACTGTTATAAACTCCAAGGTTTTTATTCAGACACGGAACAAAGACTTCAAACAGCAGATGCTGCAGCAACTTAATGATATGCTGAGCAGCACCCTAGCTGGGCTGGTCTATGATCAGTGTGTGTGTTTTTGCTGGACCAGACTCAATATTCTGCTGATCTCTGCAATACCTGATTAGACCTGCAGTTCAGTACTCTCTGCGCAGCAGGATAGTGGATTTCATCATCCACACAAAGAGCATTTAAAAACCTGACTCATCCCAACATTCTATAGAAAATACTGATTTAATTTAGACAAATTAATTATTGTAATAGTATACAACAATTTGTCTATATTAATAGATAGATAGATAGATAGATAGATAGACTTCAAATGAAAATTACAAGGGAAACAAAAAAGATGAGGAGAGTGAGGGAAGATAGAATAGAAAAAAAACCTTAAGAAGAGAGATGAAAGCTCTGTGGCTGAGGGAGCGCTGTGTGTGTTCAGCAACATGGAATAAGGCCAATCCTGTCTGCTTGATGGACTAAAATATGCTCGAGTAACAGCCTGAGGTGTTCAGCACATAAATAAACTCCAATAGACAAAAAAATAATAATCTGCTGTCATCGGAGAGCTACATTAAAACGAGCAACCTCATTAATATGATGTTTATTTACACAGAAACAATCTTATTAATCACAGACAAGCACGACAGCACAACCCACTACACACACCGAGAGAACACGCAACTAAGAGTGCCTCCCACAATCAAACACGAGTCTGTGTGTCCTCTTCACAGGCGGATGAATCTGTTGACACCATCTGCTGACTAAATTACAGTATCAACTTCTCCATCTAAATCCATTTCATGTAATAAACCCAGTTGTTTAAAACCCAGCAAGCTGACCAACCAATGTATACTGTTAATCTCTCTCTGTTTGTTCCATTTCCTGTTCATGTTTCCTTTTCTCAGGGTAATGAGTGTGTTGCTATGGATACCAGACAGAGAATGAATGGGAATCAGAATGTGCAGTGTGATGGAATGTTAATGATGACAGAATTTGTCATCACATCTGCAAGCATTTGTGAATGAGACTGACAATAGATCAAACAAAATTTACAAATACAGATAAGGTCAGGGGAAATAAATGCTACAAGCAAATAAGTTAGTGAGTGAGAGAGAGAGAGAAAGAGAGAGAGAGAGATTTTCTCCATTATTTTCATAAACTTAAAAATGGAAAATGAAATACTTTAAAAAACATTATCAAAAAATAAATAAATATATAAATAAATAAAAAAATCAAATACATCCTTGCATCTTTTGCAGCAAACCCTGTATTAGAGTTATTGAGATAATCTAGTGAGACACTAGACTTCATACTTCATATACTTCCAACAGCGAACTAACACTACATCACATATATACAAATTATACATAAACACATACATATGTTCAGTCCCTAGGTCTGAAACTTTCATAATCTCATCATTCAGATTCAGGGTCCTTCAGTCTGTTGAACAATTTTATATTAGAGATTAGCTTCTCTTTCTAGGACATGAACAATTACTGCATATGTTTATTTTGAATATGTATTAAAGATGGTGATGAGAAGACAGTAAGGCCAAACAATACAAAGAAACACAAAATCCATTAGAGATCACAATTTTACCTCTCCAGAATCTCTCCCCCTGCGATCTGGGATCACTAGAGTATTTCCATTACTGCCAGGGATTATAGTAGAACTTTAGTGCATACATTTCTCCATTTTCAGAGTTAATATTAATGAAAGATGCATATTTGTTTTCATCTCCAGGGTCTCTCCAAATTTTATAGTGTACAACAGCATTTTCATCTAAGTCACGATCAGAAGCAGACACAGAAAACAAAGATTTTCCTGGAATATTGTTTTCCATCACATAAAAAGCATAGGGTGAAAGTGAAAATGCTGGACTATTGTCATTTACATCCGATATCTGCACAGTTATAGTTTTAAATGAAGACAAAGGTGGCTGCCCAGCATCTTTGGCTACTAACGTGATGTCATAGCGAGGCACAGTTTCTCTATCAAGAGATGAGGCTGTGACCAGTGCGTAAATGTTATCTTGGGATGATGCCGTTAGCCTGAAAGGTACTTCTTCAGTTATGTAGCACAACACTTTTCCATTTACACCAGAGTCCAAATCACTGATGCTGATTAAAGCCACTGTAGTTCCAATTTTAGAGTCTTCAGGCACTGCACTTGAAAAAGATGTGACTTCTATCTCGGGCACATTGTCATTTACATCAATGATTTTTATGGTTATACTCTTATCTGATGTGAGAGGAACAGGTCCTTTGTCTGATGCTTGGATATCTATTTCAAAGTTATTCATATCTTCAAAATCTATTTGACCGATCACAGTCATTTCTCCAGTCCTGGAGTTTAAATCAAAAAGTTTTGTAAGCCTATTGTCTATATCCTTTCCAAACGAATAAAAAATCTCTCCATTTGGACCATCATCCATATCAGTAGCATTAACCTGTATAACAGTTGTGCCCACAGGGACATTTTCGTGAAGCGTTACAGAGTAAACTTCTTGTGTGAAAACTGGCATATTGTCATTAACATCTAAAACGTCAACTATTATATCCATTGTCCCAGACTTTGGGGGTCGCCCTCCATCAAGCGCCGTGAGGACTAGCTTGTGTCTACGGCTTGTTTCTCTGTCTAAAGGCTTTTGAAGAATTAAAAAGGGCATTTTGCGATCTTCTCCGCGATCTTTAACCTCTATGCGGAAATTATCATTATGACTGAGTTTATATTGTTGAACAGAGTTCATTCCGCCATCGGGATCCCGCGCCGCCTGTAACTGATACCGAGCTCCAGGTAGGGCTGATTCCGATATTTCCAACCGCTTTTCTTTTTCCGGGAATGTCGGGGCATGATCATTGACGTCCACAATTTCAATCGACACATAGTGGATCTCTAAAGGGTTTTCTAGTGCGATTTTTAGATTGATGACACACGAGCCGCTTCTCTCGCACACCTCCTCGCGATCTATTTTCCCATTTACACTTAAAATCCCGTCTTTCTGATTTACCGTGAACAGCGAGTCGCCTGAGGTTGAAACGATCCGAAATCCTCTCTCCTTTAACGTTCTGGTATCGAGACCTAAATCCTTCGCAATGTTTCCGACCACAGATCCTTCCTTTTGCTCCTCGGAAAGAGAATATCGTATTTGTGCGCATACCTCTCTCCAAAGCAGTATTCCCAGTGCCAAGAATATAAATCTGCGGCGCCATGACGAACGCGCCCTTTGTTGCATTTTGCAGGAAATCAAAACGGCGTTTAAAGATGTTCCACTCTAAAATGTTGACCTATAACAAAGTTAAGCGCTGACCATAAAAATCATGGTTTATGTTCGAAAATCCTTACGTACGAAGCAGGTAGCTCTTGGCGAATGTGCAGGCAATGTCCTCGGCGTTCTTAACGAACTGATGAAGAGAGCGAATGAAACTGCCAACACACGATGCCACGTCAGGTCCGTAATTTTGGTGTGCACTGACACCATGCGAATTTACTTTTCACTGCAAACGAACGTAACTGAGAAATTAAAACAATAGACAGGCTAAGTCGAAAAACAGGTTTATATTACAAAATGATAAACATTGTAAAAAAAGAATATAAAACGGAATAACATGAATATTTAAATAAATAATATTTAGGACAAGAGATGTATGTCCAAATGGCGCACATAATTGATTAGAATTATTTACAAGCCACTGCAGTAGTACGGTTTCATATTTCATGCCAACCAAAACAATTCACTTTTATAGCCCAGGGCTGCGTTTCTCAATATCGATTGATCTTAGAGCTTAAGAGCGTTTTCTACGAATCATTTTATGATCGTTCGTTATTGTTTCACGTGCGATTCCCACAAATGCACTTAACGCAATCGCACGTAGCCGTGCTTTAAGTGCTACTTAGGAGTCGCTATCCGTTTGTCAAGTGCTGAAATGTCACCTTATAGAATGGCTCGTAATTGTAGTACACGCTCGTTTATTGAAATGTTAACCTAATGCTGCGTTCCAGACAACTGAAATATAATAACTATTATATTATATTATATTATATTAATACGTATAATATACTTTACATAATAATAATAACATTTCCTACATTACTTCTTTTATTAATTTTTTGTTCAGTCATTTAATTTAGATGTGTATTTCAAAATTTTTTTGCCGTTTTTAATTATTTCATTTATAAATTCATAAAAACGAGTAATAAAGTGTACAATAAAGTACAATCAATACTTTCTATTATAATCACATTGCACTTGAATAAAGTTAAAGGTGCAATCTGCCGATTGTCCTGCAGGTGACCGCATAAATATTTCTTCTTACGATGCACTTAGGGCTTTACCATTACTCTAGAGCACCCGTAGATCTGGGCTGCGTTTCCCAAAAGCTTCGTAAGC